>NW_008826210.1:0-4834 GCF_000691245.1 Trypanosoma grayi
AGGGCGCGAGAGTGGAGGAGCGGCAGGCGTACCTGCAGCAGGTGGAGGACGAGTTGAAGGGCCGCTTGAACGAGACGCGGCATGTCGGGGAGAACCTCGCGGCTGAGAAGGTGGCACTGCGAGCGGAACAGGCGAGACTGTTGGCGGAGCGGGCTGCTGTTGAGCAGGACCGCAGGCAGTGCAATGAGGTGGCACACGGCTTCGTGGAGCGCGAGCGCCGCCTTAAGGAGGCGGAGAAGAAGTTGTCGCAAGTGAAGGACGACCTCGCGGCGTACGAGGCCTTTTTGCGCGCGAGGGGAAGTGATGGGGCGTGACATGGGTGGAATAGCGTTCGTGTTTTTGTGTGTCTGTGTTTCTTTTGAACCCAGTGACCGGTAGCGGCGACTACACTCACCGGACGCAGCGTTTCTGTTTTCTGTTTTTGTTAAATGGCCATTGCTATTCTGCCATGACTTGTTGTTGCGCAGCAGAGGTTGCGGGAAAGGAAGGGAGGGAATATGGATGTGATGCAGTGCACCGCCTGCACCCTCCTGTGGGTGTACGGCGTGGCGAGCTGGTGCATGTGCTTCTACGTGCTGTTCTCCTCGGGCGAGGGGTACATGTGGTTCACAACTTTCCAGAACTACTTGCTGATTCTCGGGGCGACAGGGGCTGCAGCCGCGGCACCCTTCTTCGATGTTCCCTCAGCAAGCATCTTCATCACATTTAGCGGATGGTCCTTCTACGCAATGCTGGTGAGTGTCCATTACTGGCGCTTCAAGCTGTGGCGGCGGCACATTATTCCGGTGAACGCGCCATTGCTCCTTCTCTTTCTGTGGGAGGTGGGCAAGGCGGCGGGGGATCGTGTGGACCCGTGTTGCTGTGGCGGCAGCATTCCTTGAAACAAGACGCTGTTCGCTACACATACACGCATATATATATATATATATATATATGGTGAGGCACTATTGCTTTTGGCAAGCCGATGGTAATCTTTTGACGCAACCTCATCGTGAATATGGGGTACATATTGTTGGTTGATATCCTTGCTGTTGGTGTGGCTGCTGGATATGTGCTTTGTAAACCATCGTCTCTTGTTTCTCTCCTCAAGGGAAGATACACAGGTGTGTTTTATTTGCTCGATTTGCCTAAGCAGTAGTAGCAAAGATGAGCGAGGCCCGTCAGATTCAGAGTATGATCGACTTCATCGAGCGTGAGGCGCAGGAGCGGGCAGAGGAGCTCGACTGCGCCGCTCAGGAGGAGTATGATGTTGAAAAGATGCGCCTCGTTGAAGCCGAAAAGGTGAAGGTGCGTGGCAACACGGAGCAGAAGAAAAAACAGGTGGATATCGACCGCAGAGTGGCAAGGGCAAACTTCTCAAAGGCCCAGCGGCTCCGAGTCATGGAGGAGAGGTCAAAAATCATGGACCAACTGAAGGAAAACACGAAGCGGAGAATTCTGGCGTTCGTTAATGACGCTAGCAGCTACCGCAAACTTCTTGTCGATCTTATCCACCAGTCACTTCTCTCGGTGCAAACAGACGTCGTCATTCGTACGCGAAGGGAAGATGAGGCCACGGTTCAAAGTATGACCACGGAGTTAGAGCATTGGTACGCGGAGAAGGTGGGGACCAAAATAACGATCAAACTAAGCAAAGAATACCTCAACAGTGAAGATGCATGGGGTGGCGTGATTGTCGAATCTCAGAATGGCCGCATCACCTGTAATATGACGCTTTCGTGCAGAATGAAGAACTGCTTCGAAGACCAACTTCCTGCGATTCGTTACTACCTTTTTAATCCTGATGCACCTGTTTAATGTATCCGCTCCATCTACGGCGCGTAACGTGGCCGAACTGTGGCGCAGCAGCGATAGGATCAAAGGGGGGTTGCATTATTCGTAGAGCGACGTAAGGAAGTTTTCGATGTGCGGTTTAAATGGGCGTGAGTGGAAGGCGTGCGTTCACTCCAAACCACTTTTTTTGCAAGTGAACAACTTTTTGTCTTTACATCCATTTATTTTTGAAGTATGACTAGGGAACCAGAGTTTGATGTGTCCCAATTAGAGCTCCGGCTGGGGGAGCTGCAAACGATCTGGGAAGGGGTAAGGGATAATTCTTCTGCAGCGTCGGCCAGCCACCGGTACTCACTCCCGACGAGGCCCACCACCTCTCCGCGGAAGAAAAAAAGCCAGAGCCAGCAGCTTTCCGCCACTCCCGGTTTCCTGCAGTCCAGCTCAGGTGCATCCACCCGCGTGCGGAGGCGACACACCATGGAGCCAACAGGCCCAGGCGTGGGGGAGCCGGGCTCGCGCCCCACGTTGGTGGGTGTGGGACGGGCGGGGCAGCGCAGTCCTTCCTCTCGGTCCCCCAGCCGGGTCTACTCAAAGAGCCCAGTGTCTGCTGCCGTGCAGCCGGCTAGGGACTTCAGTCCCAGGAATACCTCAACGGGAGGACTGCTGCCGCCACTGGAGGTGTCAGCTTCGCGCCAGGCTCCGAGATCGTGCCAGAGTTGCGGCTTTGCTGGAGTAAGACCGACGGCGTTGTTCTGTCAAAATTGTGGGAAGCGTTTCTGACTAATTTATACAATGATGTGAGTGGGCTTCTCGGTGTTGGTTGCCATTATTTGCAGAGGGGTGAGGGGTCGCCTTAGCTTGAATGCTTCTGGAGAGAGAGAGAATGTGTGTGTCTGGAAGATGTGCATGCGCATTTGACGGTCATTTTTTTCTTTCCTCTTCTATCCCTCGCCGTTGCTTTACTTCTTTTCAGGATCGATTTGACTTGAAGGTGGACCCATAAAGGGAGAAAAAAGGGGAAAAAAAGCACGAATGCAGCAACTCAACCGAGATGTCGTCAAGGACGTGGCGTCCGCCCTGCAACTAGAGCAGGAACTTCAGCTCTCACAAGCACATCACGGGGTGACCGTCCTCGACGTTTACAGCTCCGAGTGGGGCAACACCAAGGCTCTGGCGGAGACCTTCAGGCGCTTGTATACAGACGCCGGTGACCAGGTTCATCTTCGCTTCTTCTCAGTTGAGTGCAATTCCGTCCTCGAAAGTCTTAACTACCCCGACGAGCAGCGCAACCCACAGCGGCCGAAGGATCTGGACATGTGCCGGGAAACTCTCCCTATGTATTGGAAGGACATCTTGAACAGCCGCCGTGGGAGGTCGAAGTCCTACTTTGTATTGTACAAGGAGGGGAGGATGCGCGCCACTATAGAGGGCGTCAACACGCCAAAGATTATCAGCTACGTGAGGGATTTATGCCGTATCCAAAAACCGGCGAATGAATTCACCTCTAACGCAGAGCTGCTCAAGTTTTGGGGACTGTACTTCAGTGCAGCCGAAAATGAGGTCTTCTGGGACTCATTCGTACGTGCAATACATGATTACAGCGCTCCAAACCGCTCATTGTCTGACAGAGAGAAGAAGACCCTGGCCGACGCTATTGGGATCAAGGACCATAAGGTGACTATTGGAGATCTTGACCAGTGGGTGGGCACAACGCGCACGATTGATGCAGCTTTTCTGGAGCTCTTTCCGATGCTCAGAGACGGTGCAGAGGCGCCTGTGCCAGCGGGGACCAGAGCACAGAGCGCCGCTGCGGCGGAGACAACCCTTTATTCTCCAGTCGAGCAGGTGATAATTGAACACGTCATTGACACGAAATGGAAGCCTGCGATTTGGCATCGTGTGGCAGCCACTGCACTGCACCATCCAAGCAACAAGCAACTTGTACTTCTACCCCCCAGCGAGGGTGAGAAAGAGGCGCAGAAATACCTCCAACTTGCCGTCGATGCTCCAAGCTTGAACGAATACCTGAAGAGCTGGGGTGTTGCTGCGGGGGATATCGAAGTGATGTGCCACTCCGCAGACAATAAAATCCATTCCGAGACTCTGTCGTATGGCAAACTGGCTTTGATTCTGATGTTGTGTGACAACAACAAGTGTGAAGAACTTGTGGGCCGCCAAGAAAGCTTTCTTGATCAAATTTCGGATGGCGTGCTGATGACGAATCATTTCCCTCTTGCCTACACAGCTATTTGCCTATGCACCACGGAATCGCACGGCGATGGAAGTTTTTATTACTGCAACGACGTGAGCACTGTCGAGGGTGCAGACGCACTTGCAGAGGGAGAAGAGGTGGTCTTGCCTCCATTCTCCCGGTTACGTTCAAGCAGCCCGGTTGAAGGACTCTTTACGGTAAAGATTATTGGCTTACCAAAAATAATTGAGCTCGCAACAACGGACTCTGACGAAGAAATTGTTCTTAGTCCATGGTATGCCAAACTTCTCGTTAAAGAGAAGCTAGATCACATGATTACGTTGACATTCGTTGAGAATGTTGAGGGTGACGAATTTCAGAAGTCTACACAGTTGTACACTGAGCGTCTTGCCGAGGATGAGGCTAAACTGCCAAAGGCAGTGGAGATAGTCGCTATTCATGAGCATTCTCTGGAGTCGGAACGCGACGTAGACCCGCCCACTAGAGCCAATGTTTGGCCTGCTAACGGAAGGACTGCAGGTGCCTCTCCTGAACTTGTTGACGGAGTGGCAGGAGATGATGCCCAGGAAGAGATTTCTGCCGAGCCAGCAGATGCGCCAGCAGGAGACGATGTCCAGGAAGAGATTTCTGCCGAGCCAGCAGATGCGCCAGCAGGAGACGATGCCCAGGAAGAGGTTTCTGCCGAGCCAGCGGATGCGCCAGCAGGAGATGATGCCCAGGAAGAGGTTTCTGCCGAGCCAGCAGATGCGCCAGCAGGAGACGATGCCCAGGAGGAGATTTCTGCCGAGCCAGCAGATGTGCCAGCAGGAGACGATGCCCAGGAGGAGATTTCTGCCGAGCCAGCAGATG
>NW_008826210.1:5023-9834 GCF_000691245.1 Trypanosoma grayi
AGGAAGAGGTTTCTGCCGAGCCAGCAGATGCGCCAGCAGGAGATGATGCCCAGGAAGAGGTTTCTGCCGAGCCAGCAGACGATACACCAGGTGCCATGGAGGGGCTTGGCGACGGAGGCGCTGTGGAGTCAGAGACTGCTGACCAACATGGGGATGAAGAACTTTGAGCTAACGGGTGGCGGTGGGGTCACCGCGCCATGTGGACGAGAGGATTATGCCCACATTTTGTGGAGGAGTGTATAGACACTATGTACTGCAATGTAAAGAGGGGGTAGGTGCAGGCACAGAAATGACTTGTACTTTGGAACGCCAATGCCCTAATGGCGTCGTGGGCTCTGTAGATGCGTGATATTTTTCTTCTCTTTTTTTTTGTTGCGATAATAAAGGGATGCGAGCGTATTTCCTGGGGCGTCGGGGCTACCGCGAAGTTCTTGAATTACAGGAAACCATTTTTAAAAGGAAAATTGAGAGACAAGTTCATCGCCTTCGCCATGATCCGGGCGTGGACCTGCTTCCCGATACCGTGCTGCTCGTGGAGCATTCCTCACCGGTTTACACAGTTGGTAGGCGAGACACATTGGAGGGGATCCCCGCGAACTGTGCGGTTGAGGTGGTCAAGACAAGGAGGGGAGGAGGTGTTACTTTTCACGGACCTGGACAAGTAACAGTGTACCCGATTGCGAACATTCAGCTACTATGGAAGTTTTGCACCTCGCCAGACAAACCACGTTCTCCCATCGAGTGGTACAGCTTTGTGATGGAGCAAGCCATGATGGACACTGCAAAAGACTATAGCGTTCCTACACATCGTAGAAAGGTTGGAGTTTGGTCGGACCGGTGGGGCGAAGTGGCACCCCGCAAGATCGGGTCTATTGGACTCCAACTCGGCAACTGGGTATCCATGCACGGGATGGGCTTCAACGTCAACAACGACCTTCGTTACTTCAACGACATTGTCATGTGCGAGATGCCCGGCGAGTCAGCCACGTCATTGACTGAAGAGCTGCAGCTGCGTTTCTCCGGTACGGCCGAACCCAGCCCTAGAACAGTCGCCCCACTTCTGCTCTATCACTTCCTCATGAACCTCCGTCACAAGGACAACATTGTCTCAACAAAAATGTTTGATGTTTCTGAGGATCCTAATTGGTACCACCGCATCTTGCATGAAATTGGGTGAGACGCACTTTGCTTGTGGACACCGTGGCAGACGCTTGGAGCCGGGCCAACTTCTGTGCGGGTGAGGCGCTTTTGCACTCCTCAAGACCAGACCATGACTCTCACATCATGTAGGCGCTACAGTGCATCGTTATGGATGCTGTGAGCTTCTTTTTTTTTTTTGCTCAGTCTGTTGGCGTTGCCGGGGGCTGAAGCCACCCCAAAAGAAAAAAAAAGGATTCCTGGTCGTGAAAGGGTGACGCCTGGACGGCTTCCCAACTAATAAACATGCGCCGCCGCCTCTTGCCTCTCAGGAGAAACGGGGATCCATCATTATGAGTGGAGGAAACCTGTCTGCCGCACGTGCAGGTACAAGGTATTTTTCCCTATGCCACCCGCATTCATCCCTCAGTCATCACATCCTGGTACCAATCAGGCTTGTACTCGTTATTCTCACTAACCTTCTTTGCTTTCATTTTGCCACCGCCGTGTAGCGGACATCAATGATTGTACTCTGCGCCGAAATCCCGCACTACAACAATGCAAGGGCATCATCTAGCACCTCCCCCATATCTGTCGGGTTTCTCTCTGTGCTCGCGTGAAGAGTCAGATGAAAGTAATCATCATGCGAACCATGCCCGTTTTGCGAAGCGAGATGCACACTGCAGTCAGATTTGGGGGTTAAGCATTCCTCTTCGCCCAGCCACTCCTTGGACTCAGTTGTTTGGGCTGTTTTGTTACGTTTAAAGTAGAGAGAGGCGAGCGCGGTGACGTATGTAACGGTATTCGCCGTCGCCATCGTTAATGGCCCAGGTCGCATTAATAGCGACATTGGATAAAGGTGGCAGCCGTGTTTTTGTCGCCTTCACTTAGTTCGGCGAATTCTGCGGGTTGGTGGAACTCTCTTTGCGCGCCACTTTGCGTCATGCTACCGGCTGCGGTGCCCCGTTCTGGGCCGCTGCGTAGCGCGGGGGGCACCACCACCACCACGTCGTCACAGTGTAACTGCAATGAACATTAACTGATGTCAGTTGAACCAAGACCATTATCAGAAAATTATAGAGCAATAGCTGAATGGTTTCCGTTGTTGAATGCGTATGTGACGTTCCGCCAGCGCTACTACATCCGGTATCCACGTGTCCCCGCGCTGTGGTAGGTCAGAGGCCGTCTTGGCTTCCTTATCACATGCCTCATTTTTTGCAACGCCACAGTGACCAAATATAAATTGCAGCCGTATGCGTGCCTTGCGGTGTTGGAGGTCCAATAACAGGTTCCATAGTAGTCGTAATATGGGGTCTGTTACTGTCAGGGGACCTGTTTGGAGTGCCATGAGGAGTGACAGGGAGTCCGTGAAGACAGACACTCTGCACGGTCGAGTGTTGCGACGGGGAATGATGTCCAGCAATTTCTGCAGTCCAACTTGCAATGCGATGGATTCAGCTCGGTAGCTACACGCAATCGGTCCTGCACCTGACTTTGCTTGGGCGATGAGCTCTCCGTTGAGGTAGATCATGGCTGCTGCGACACATTTCAATCCTAGTTTGACGGAGCCATCCGCCCATAGCTCATAGTGCAGCCTTTCAGGTGGTGCAGGTTCTTTCCTGCGGAATTGTCGGGCTATCCATCTGGTAAATGCTTGAAGTTTGGCCTCGTCCGGGTCCTCCGCGGTGACACCTTCAAGCGATGTGTGAAACAGTGCTCGAGATGCCCACCGTAGCGTGAGGGGCGCCAGGGGCGGGATCCTAGCTTCAATATGGAGTTCTGGGTAAGGTGCCATGATGGTGGTATACAGTTGTCGTACGGGGTGTTCCGTCGGGTATACCACTCTGGCACTGTCGCGTACCGCCCCTCCTCGCGTTTCGCACAGGAGCATATATTTGAGGGTACAGATTGGCACTGTCGCGCTTAGTGGCTGCAAGTTGGCCTCAAGTAAAGCATCTTCTGTGCGGCTACCTTTAGGAGGGCTGGCCATTATTTTACAGGCTTTGTGCTGCCCGGTATTAAGAGTAGCTCGCGGGGTGGATGATGCGTCCCAGTACCATACTTCTATACCATACATTGCTTTGGCCTGCACTAGAGCCAAGTAGAAGGCACGCAGTGNGTCTCTTTTCGGTCCCCAGCTGCAGGATGAGACAGCCGCTAGCTGCATGAGTCGCTGGTTGATCTGCTGCTGTAGGCGTGCCACATGTGAGCTCATTCCGCGGCATTTCTGGAATGTGATGCCCAGCAGGGTCGGGAGCCGTTCCATGGTGACCGGTGTGCCGTTGCAGAGGAGAGTGAGGGGGTTCGTACTTGTGGTCCGGAAGAATGCATACTTCGTCTTGGATNCCGACCGATCCTCCAGCGCATGTTTCTTCAATGGACCGGCACAACGAAACAAAGATCAAAATACCAAAAACAACAAAACACAAAAACAAAAATACCAAAAACAAAACAAAAACAGAAAAACACCAAAGATAACAAAATACATAACAAAACAAAGGGACCTCCTTCCACATAGAAATTAAGCAATAACGAACGTGCTCTACGATGGTGGCTGATGGAGCGGAGCCATCGACGAAAATCGTGAAGACACGAGGAAGAAAAAAAAAAAAAAACTGTGTCAAGCAACCAGGTTGAGATCGTCCGCGAAGAAGCCGTGCCGCAGTAGCGGACCTTAAGCAAATTGTATGCTGAAAGAATTCATGACAATAATAAACATGAGTGGCCCAAGGACCGTGCCTTGTGGTACACCTCTCGTGAAGGACGCCGGCGAGGAGTGCACCTTGTTTACGCGAACTACTGCCGTCCTATTGCCCAGAAAGGATGCTGACCATCGCACTATATGTTGCGGTATTCCAAGCCGTCGCATTTCAAGTATGATTTTATCATTGTCTACTGTGTCAAAGGCTTTGGCGTAGTCCACAAACACTGCGGCCGTTCTGTCCTTNAGCCGTCGCATTTCAAGTATGATTTTATCATTGTCTACTGTGTCAAAGGCTTTGGCGTAGTCCACAAACACTGCGGCCATTTTATCTTTAGGAGCCGGTCGACGCATTACCGCTCGAAGGTGCAATAGTTGGTCCAGTGTGGAGTGGGATGGTCGGAATCCGGACTGCTGACGTGTGAGCTTTGGCTCTATAATATCACGAATGCGTTCTGTTATAATACGTTTCGTTAGTTTACAGAGGCAACTGGTGCTCTCGACTGGTCTGTATGACGCCAGTTCCGCTGCTTTCTTACCCGACTTAAGGAGAGGGATTATAACCCCGTGTCTCCAGCTCTGTGGGACGATGCCAGTGCGCAGGCTCTTGTTGAAGAACGTTAAGATGGAGTGTTTCGAACCTCCCCCAAGGTGTCGCAGCGCCTCACCATGTATCATGTCGGGTCCCGATGCGAATTCGAGCAGCTGAAGGCGCAGCGCGCGATCGAGTTCAGCCATTGTTATTGGCTAAATGATCTGTACCTTACCTACCTCTATTAAGTAAAGAAAGAGCAGGAGAAACCTATTATCAAATTCCCATCGCGAAAACAATGCCCCAGATTGCATATTTGGAGGGCTTTCCAGCATACATCAAAGCATTAACCATATAAGGGATATAAATCATGTATCAAAACTGACGAAAAAAAGGTGCCGCAAGCGCCCTTAACCCGCCTCCCGCGCCCCCCTTCGCAAG
>NW_008826210.1:9936-10931 GCF_000691245.1 Trypanosoma grayi
CCCCCCCCACCAGGGCGTCGGAATGCGTGCTGCCTTTCTGCGCAATACGCATTACCGCCGCGTTGACGATACATGCATGGAGTGTAATAGGCAAATTCCCCCTTAAAAGCGCGCAGGGCCAATCCGGCGGCCCTCGCTTCAGCCTGTGCAATTATATGGGGGGGCTTTTTCCCAAGCACCCCCTGTGGCCCACACTTCCCCGCTGCCTTTAAACAAAAGCGCGCCCCATCCATATAAAGAGGCGCCGGGCACTAAAGTCCCTGAAGTCGGGTTAGCCCGCGGGGGGTTGACAGGATTATTCTGCAACAAAGTGTCCAGCCACTCCTGCCCGACCTTGAGGAAAAAAGGGGGGTACGGCAGCCGGATCTTGTGCGTCCACCTGCCTCCGGTTAAGTCGTGAAAGCCTTCTGCGCACCATTTTCAAGAAGAAATAATGGCGAAAAAGCGAACCCCCCTGAACCCCCGCCGCATACACCATACGTGACGTGGGGCATTCCAATTCCTCCACCGACATCTTATGGAGGGGTGTGGCACTCTTCAATTTCCGTAACGTTTTGCCACTGAGGGATGCCGTCCTAGCCGCGTGGTTGAAACAAACCCCTATGCATTCGTAGCGCGCGGTGGGGGCCCCGTGCCCCCCCCACCGTTGCACAGCATTCGCGCATATTTGTCATAATGGTGCCCCCCCGCCCCTCTACGCTTTTACGCGGCCCTGCGATACGAATATTACCAATCCACACGTGGAGGGTTAGCCCCGGCGGGGCTGCGAACCGCGGTTTAAGGACCTCGGGGCCACCCGCCAAAACCCGTGCGATGGTATGCACGATTTCCGGACTACATTTATACCCCATGGGGAGTCGCGTGAACTCAACGAGCTCACCCTTTTCTGTCCGGCAACGGAAATTACCGCGCGCTTCGGCTGGCAAACCTACCTGGAAGAAAGATGCCTTTAAATCGAAAATGGCGGCTGTCTCATCGTAAACCGCGCCCAGGTA
>NW_008826211.1:0-10908 GCF_000691245.1 Trypanosoma grayi
ATATATATATATATATATATCGTCCCCACCCTTTTTTTTTTCTTTTCTCTCACGGCATTCATCGCTGCTCGTAACAGAGTGTGAAGCGTGAGCCGTGCTCTGCAACACCCCGCACAGCGGCAAAAACAAATACCCCCAAACAGAACAAAAACAGGGATAAGACTGAGAGAAGAAGAATCGCCCGAGCAACGGAGTGAGCAAGGAAGACACAACTGTATACCCTCTCACACACGTACCACATTGCGAAAATATGCCGTTTCCACCTGTTGAGGAAGCCCCGCGCTCCATGACGCGCCGCCACTACCTTGTGGAGCGCAACCGCCTCCGCGTCAATGCGTATGAGCCGACCCGAAAGGAGCTTGAGGAGGAAGAGCTCCGCCTCGCGCGGGAGCGGCAGGAGCGCCGCTCCAAGATGCTCGACACCTGGAAGAGCCACTCAGGCTACAGCGCCGACAACACGCGGCCACTTCCCGGCGGTGGGCCGCGCTCGAAGCGCATGAAGGAGGCGGCAACGCTCAAGAACCCCAACTACTACCAGATCATCAAGAAAGAGGAGGCGCAGCTCAAGGCGGAGCGCACCGCGTCGTACAAGGCAGACATGCAGCGGCAGCTGAAGGACAGGGAGGAGTACATACGCAAGTGGCGCGCGGATGAAAAGGCGTACGTGACGGCGCTTGTAGAGAATAGCAAGGAGCAGGCGCGCAAGCTCGAGGAGCGTGAGCGCGAGGAGGCGCGGGCCAACAAGGCGTACATGGACCGTATGCGGGAGAGCAACCTGCTCGAGCTGGAGAAGAAGCGGGAGAAGGAGCAGGCGCGGGAGAAGTACGAGCTCTCCCTCCTCCGTACGGTGCAGGAGAGCGAGCGGCGCAAGGCAGAGACAGATGAGCGTCGTGCCAAGGACCTCAAGCGCATTATGCAGAATGAAAACGAGGAATACCACCGCACCGTCATGCAGAGACATAAGGAGGACAAGGCGCGGGGGGACGCGGAGCTGAGGGCGATGATGGAGTACAATGCCGCCATCGCTGNCACCGTCATGCAGAGACATAAGGAGGACAAGGCGCGGGGGGACGCGGAGCTGAGGGCGATGATGGAGTACAATGCCGCCATCGCTGAGCGTGAGCAGCAGGAGCAGCAGCAGAAGCGCAACCAGTTCAAGGCGGAATTTGAGGAGAGCATCGCCAAACAGAAGGAGTTCCAACGCACACACAACTACGACGAGCCGATGGAGTCCATTCGCAAGCGCAACGAAGAGGCCGCGGCGTCTCTCGCGCTCATCAAGCAGGAGGAACGCCTCCGCGCGGCGGATCGTCGTCGTGAATACCGTGAAGACTTAATGCAGCAAATCCGCGAGAAACAAGAGTGGGAATTGACGCACCTTGAGGGTCTTTGAGGGGGGCAGTGTAAAAAGAATAACTGTGTGGCCCCTCCCCCCACCCCACCACACCCCTTCTGCTTGGTAGGGGGGGAGGAGGGGCCCGCTCTCCGCACAGTATCTCACTACTTGTACTATGTATTCGATGTCATGTGTTCCCCAGTCTGTTCAGACAATCAATCCATGGGTCACTCTGCGTAAGCGTGTGTATGTTATATGCGTGTGTATGTGTCTGTGTGTCTGTATGAATCCCCACGAGCACGTCAAGAATCGCCACAAACCACCTTTTTTTTTTTACTTCACTTTCCCCACACGTTGCAGCTAGAGAGGGGTACGACGCGAAAAAGAAGAAGAAGCAATATGCGGAGAAAGGTCTCTGTGTATGTGTGTGTCTTTTTTTGTGGTTGTTCTCTCGCTGGTGGCCTTGGTCACAGTGTGAAGGAACGGTGGTGGTGGAGAAAGGCGGTGGTCGGTCTGTGGTGGGGGGAAACAAATGTGATGTGATCACACGCACGTCCAGGTGCCCTCTTCCTTTTTATCTCTCTGTGTTTTTCTTTGTTTTAGACTGGAAAAAAACAACAACAAAGAATGAACAGGCCGTGGGTAATGAACTTCCCCACTATGCATTCCCCACTGGTACCGCTTATGTGCGCCTCTCTCTCTCTCTATCTGTGTGCGTGTGTGTGCAATGATCTGGATGTCTCTTTTTTGTGCCTTTTTTGTTTTCGTTTGTTTGTTTTTTTCGCTTGTCTCTCTTGTGAAGAAGACTTGCACAGTGGCAGGCAGCAAGTGCGCCTCAGTGGGTGTGGAGTCAATGGACTCCGATGACGAGTTTGACAGGCTGGTCGCCACGCAAGTGATGGCGTCATGTGCGACACCGCTACAAACAGCAGCAGGACTTGCCTCTGGAAGCGATGATGAGTTGGATATGTTGATTCTCGAAGCTTTGGAAGGGGTGACAACGACAACCACACCCACAAGAGAAAAGCCCGAAACTAGGTATCACGACACACAACAGCGTACGCCATCCTCCGCGGTGCCGCTGCAGCAGCAGCAGCAGCAGCCGACTGTGGCGAGTATGTCTGTCGTATCAGGTGCAAGTGGCAAGGTGGTGGGCGCGCCTGTGCCCGCGGTGGCGCGGCCTTCAAGTGTGTGCAGCGACAATGACAGCGACGGCAGTGGTGAGGCGATGCTGCAGGCCGTCCTGGCCGGGCACGGGCTACCGCAGCTGGAGCTCGTCGAGACGCATCTTTCACAGGGGCGTGGGGCAAAACATCCACCGCTGCAAGGTGTAGCCGCACGGACAGATGCGCCCGCGGGGGCCTGGGAGAACGAAGAGGAGGATCTCGTCGTGGAAGCCCTTGCAAACCTTGCGAAGCCCCCGGTACGGTTTGTCTCCAAGAGCCGGAGGCAGGAAGCTGGCACTCCGTCTCAGAGGCCCCACAAAACTGCACCAGCAGAGGCAGCCATTACCAATACCACAACAATGTCGACAACAACAACTGCCGTTACTGGAGATAGAAAGAACCATAAAAACGGCAAGAACGATGCGCCAATTCAGGCGGGCACAGATGAAGAGAAGTGGGCGCGGCGGACTCTGAGTGGGGAGGGTTCCACCTCTGCACCAGCTGCCAGTCTGGACACTAGACGGCCCTCCAGCCCCGTCAAGGACCGACACGCTACACATGAACTGGAAGATGAGAAACACATTCTTAGTGCCATTTTAAATGCCCTTCAGGACCGGCAGTCTAGCGTAAGTGGAGACCTGGCGCACGAGGAGGATGGCTACAACGTGGAGGCGGTGCTGCAGCATGCCGAAGATGTCGCGGCATCATCACTCCGCGAGGAAAGAGGCAAAGAGCGCCACGTCATGCATTTCCATGAGCACATTGATATGCGTGAGGAAATGCGGAAGGCTCGGGGGTCTGTGGGGTGGCCTTCCTGTGTGGCCGCGCGTGCCACTCCCGTCACCGCCTCGGACGAATCCCCTCCAAAGTCCCCTGTGTTGTCGTCTTCTTCCCTCTCGAAAAGGCCGACGCTCTGTATCGGAACTACTCTCGGTATCGTGCTGCTCTTCAATGCGAAGCGAAAGATGTGTGGCATGTGTGGCTCCGTTGCAACAGCGACGGTGGAGGCGCGAGGCGCCGTCGTGTCGCTCTCCATGTCGTCGGACGCGTTGGTGGTGCTGTCGGGGCACGAGCGCGGGGCCCTGGTGTTGTGGGACACTGACGCTCTTGCAGCGCTACGCGAGGTCGCGGACGAGTACAGCACACCCATTACACGCCTACGTCACTGCCAGATGGACCCATTCCGTGCCGTCGTGCTGAACAGCACTGGAAACGTCAAGCTGCTCTCCTTCACCCGCATCTTGTCAAAGGCGGTGTACCGCCTGACTAACATTGCCGCATCTGTTGCCGAAGCGCCATTTGATGATATCGACGTCGCATTCCTCGAGGGGGATGGACTCTACGTGGTGGCAGCCGTTTCAGCCGATACACTACTCATTTCCGTGTTGGATTGTGGTCTGCAGACCATCGCTACACCAATCTGCCGGCGCACGCGACCTCCAAAGTCTTCCCGAACCCATGAGCTGTTGCGTTTTGCTTCACTGCCAATGGGCCCTGGTGGTGTGACGCTCCTCATGTGTGTGGCGTGGGGCGCCGATGTGGAGGTGTTTAGCATCGCGGCCTCTGGCAAGCTGACCGAGTTGCAGCAGTTGGCGAGCGTTCGCCTCGGGCGACCACTGCACGCGATGGCGCCTATTGGCGGTAGCAGCTGTCTTCTTCTTCTTGATCAGAATGACTCGTTGCATCTGCTCGACGGGAGCGCTGGTGCTATCGTGGAAACGAGGGAAATGCACGGTACAGAGCCAGTGCTCTTTTCCAGTCGAAGTTGTGGTATGCGGTATGGTGCCGCCCTCGCACACTGTGGCAATGACGTGATCCTTCTGGGCCGCCGCCGCGCATTTACATGCACACTGGTGTCGTGGAATGCACGGTTGGATGCACTGGTGCAGCAACGGCGCTTCACAGAGGCGCTGGAGCTTGCCAAGGCGTTTGCACTCGAGGTAGCGCTCGCCGTTGTTGGCCTGAGCAGTGATCCGGCTGAGCGCCGCGCCAGCATTCGAGCATATATGGTGGGCCTCATCACGGTCTGTCTATCGGATGCTGTAGAGACGCATATCTCGCACGAGGCCCTCGCAAATAGTGTCACATCCGTTATTCAATTTTGTGCAGAGGTTGATGCGATGGATGTCTTCTTTGGTCCCGCAATGGCCTGCCTGCGCCGCGCCACCTCCAGCGACACGCTTGCGCTGTACTGCCTCGAGGGGTGCATCCTCTCAGGCGCCGTGACGTCTCTTCCGGAGGTGTACATCCAGCCCTTCTTTGATCTGCTCACCGACGAGGCGTTGGCTGAGGCACCGCCCGAGGCTGGGGACGTGGTGGCCCTTCGCGGGGTGTTGCGGGCGGAGCGGGCTTTGATGCGGCTCGACGGCAGCCATGAGCTCCTCCTGCACATCGCGGAGAAGCAAAATTTAGTACAGCTGACTGTGTCCATTCTGTCGTACCGGCAGCACCACTACGTGGATGCGTTTCGCTTCGCCCTCGACAAGAGCCGCAACCACGCCACCAATAACAATGGTGGGGATGACGTGGCACTGCGCTTCTTCGAGTGCACCATGCGTGGAGAAACTTTGCTGGAAAACGTCGAAATACGCGACGTCCACCGACGTCCCGCGAAGGAGCAGTTGTGGAGTCACCTACTAACTGTCACAGATGACTTTGCGGCGCTTCTTCGCATCGACCCACAGCGTGTTCTTTGTGCAGCGCTGCTGTCGCTACAGGAGAAAGGTCCCTTCTCGCCATGGGATGGCATAGTGTCGCGCGCGCGCTGCGTCGATGAGTTGTTCGTTCGCCTTGTGGGAGTGGAACTCTCCTGCAGCAGCCCGATCCGGCCGTGGGAGCTGGCGCGGCGAGGGTGGCCGCCGTACGCCGTTGTGCACGAACTCTTTGCAGATGTTACCCGTCTCGTACTCAGCGGTGCGCTGGCTCTGAATCACATGCAACTGTTCTGCGAGCACGTGTGTTCTCATTTTATTTATCAATTTCAAATCGCTGAGGATGACTTGCAGCGTCGCGATGTGCAGAATGATGTGGTGGCTTTGTTTCGCAGCTCTATCACCACGGGCGTCGACTTTGCGTTCGCCGAGGAAGAGTTGCGCCAGCAGCGCATGGCCCGTGCCCTGGCAGCGCTGCACTGCGCCCGCTTGGAGTACGCGGAGGCCATTGACTGCTACTTGGGGAAGGAGAACAACCGCGCCGATGCAGACCTAGCCAAAGACGTCTTCCGCGTTATTCGGGAAGAGATGAGCCGTGCGCTGCATGCAGGCGAAGCTGAGGCGGCGCAGCGTCTTCGGGAGGCCGTGATGGATCGCATCTCCCTCTTAGTTGACGTTGACGCTACATTGCTGGCGCAGTTTGTCTTTGACTACCTCCCAGGTAACCATGAGGATGTCATGGGCATTCTTCGCAATTCCAGTGCGACATTCCTCCGATATCTGGACGAGTTGGTGGCGAAAGGGGACCCAGCAGTAGCCAATGATGTGAAGCTGCAAAACACGTACATTGAACTCCTCTGCGCCCACGACCCGGGGCGTGTTTACCCATACCTACATTCACATGACTCTGTCGTGACATACGACCTGCATCTCGCGCTTCATGCGGTGAAACGGTACAAGGTGGCGGACGCCGCTGTATTTCTACTCGAAAAGACACTCATGATTGACGAGGCCATGCGCATCCTTATTGGGGCTGTCGCCGAGAAGCTGCATACGTTGCGTCAAGAGGTAGTAAACTACGTTAACTCCCTGTGCGAGAAGGGTGTGCGCCCCTCTCTTGTGTCGCCCTTCTTGTCCCCGATGAGGAAGCGAGAAGAGGAAGTGTTGTTGGAAGGCAAGCAACTGCAACAACAGACAACGAATCCGCATGGCTTATGGGCAAGTGAAGAGGCACTTCAGCAGGTATTGGGGGTGGGCATTGATTTATGCACCAAGTACAAGGACAATGGTGACTCCCGAGTGAGTGGGAATTGGTTTAGCCTACTGGAACTCTTCACAATTTCACGCCGTCTTCTGTGCGACCGCCAGCGGCAACACAGCGCGATTCTGCAATCCGGCACGGACCCGGTGGACGGCTTTGAAGACGATGAAATTCAGGCTGCCCTCACATCTGAGGGTCTATTGTCCAGCAGTCGATTTCCATTATTATCGAATCCTCTCTCGTTTCGCGGTGTGGCATTTTTGGAGCATATGATCGCCCTTTACACCAAGTACGTTTCCCATTTACTAACACACATGATCAAGGTGCTGGATCTGTCACAGGTTGTTGGTAAAATTGTGGAGGATCACGAGCGCGAGCGCTTTGGCCCTTTCAAACCTGTCATTGTCGATATCATGTCTTCTCTTAGCTTTGAACTGGAGGTGAATCATCTATGCAAGCTTTCCATGGACAATGACATCATGACACTTGGCTGTGACCTGCATCGAAGTTTTAACACGGGCGTGGTGCCCCTCTCGGATTCGTGCTATATCTGCAACGGCGGCCTTGGAGATGCGCGTGGGGCTGCGACAGAGACAACAGTGCGTATATACGCCTGCGGTCACGGCTACCATGAGTCATGCGTTACAAAGTACGGTGTAGGGATGGAGTGCGTCCACTGCAGCAAGGAGCGCACAGGGAACTTTCACCCTTTCGCGCGCCCACGCGGGGAAGATGGCAGCTTGGAAAACAACAACAATAACAATTATGATGGGGTGGGTAAGCGAGGGGAGCAACACAAAATGATGCAGGAGGGGGATATTCCGCTGATTGTTCGGAGGCTGAAGCACACACGGGCCAAGATTGACGGCACGCGGGGTTACTATGAACTGCTACGCAGCTTTCTCCATCCAGACGATACCCCCACAACAGCGTTTGGGTTACTGAGGGAATCCACAGGACGGAGTTTGCTTGCACCTGCACCGCCCCCACCCATCAACCTTGGCGAGTTCGCAGTGGACCTGCTGAATTTCGACACGGCGCTAGCTGTCTCCCTGACGGATGAGGAGGTGCTTGAGCTGTTTGGTGCACCGCAAGATGGTGACGACGACAACGACAATACCAGTGACGGCACCGACGATCATGGAGGAGGGGGAGGCGAGCCCGTGCTAGGGGGTGTGGCAACTTTGGCGTTTGATACGGCGCCCAGTGGCGCTTAGAGGATGAGGTGAAGGGAGGGGGAAAATTAAGGAGAGAAAAAAAGAGACAAGAAGGATAAGAGGGAAGTGTGCCCCGATTACTTTGGTGTGATTCCTCGTCCCCTGCCTCTCTGGATGCGCAGTGGTGTGTGCATTCCTTTCGGTTTATCCTGGTGTCTCAGCTGCTGTTGTTTTTCCGTTCGTCCTGTTAAGATGGGGAAGGAAAAAGGTTTGTTTGATTTTTTCTTTAAATGTGGCTTTGTGCCTACTTTCTCCTTCGGTGAGTATGTGTATCCATTTTGTTTTCCTTCTTATTCTCCTTGTGTCTTTTTTTTTTTGCTGTATCAAATGCTTATGGGCTTTTTTTCTTAAAAGGGAATGTCAGCGATGGAGCGAAGTTGCGGGAGGCGATCGCCCGACGAGGTGCGCCACCCTCACATTGCTCTTAATATACTGGGACAGTGTCACAGTAGCGCCTGTGTAGAACTGGGAAATACACGTGTCATCTGCGCGGTTCACCACCCGCAGCAGCTTGTGGATGAGTACCGCGGAAACCGAGGGCGTGTCGCCTGCACTGTGCGAAGATCCACTGCGGCGAGCCACCACGCGCCAACTTTTCGGACCATCGTGACGCCGGAAAAAGACATGGCGCTCGCCCTGGAAGGCGTGGCGGAGCAGGTAGTGGTGTTGGAGAAGATCCCACAGCTGTTGGTGGAGGTGGTTGTGGAGATTCTGGCGGAAGATGGGGGCTTGTGGAATGCTGTGGCAATAAGCATGAGCGCTGCCTTGGCAAGTGGGGGTTTTGATATGTACGATGTGTTCTCGGCGTGCAGCTCCGCCCTGCTCCGTGACGGCGCCATGGTGGCGGACCCTGACGGGGCGGAGGGGTCGAATGCCCAGGCCACGGCTGTTGTTTGCGTGATGCTAAACTCGGGAGACATTTGTTATTCTTCGCACCAAGGTGCGTGCGAGCCTGGTACCGTATCAGATCTCCTATCTTCGGCTATGAAAGGCGCCCTGTCCCACCGGGCGGCGATCTCGGCGCAGCTGGGCAATCAGGAGGTGTTGTGATGNTTTTTTTTTTTCTTCCTTCACAATTTGATGTTGTAAAAAAGAGGCCGTTTAAGTCGAGGGGAACAAGACAGGAAGATGAAAAGGAAAGAAAAAGTGTGCGAAACCCAAACGGGGAGAGCCGTATGGAAGGTGCGATGCCGCAATCATCATCTTGTTGCCCTGCCCTCTGTTACATCCGGTTATGCCCATATACCCATACACATATACGTAAAGGAATATATGCGTTTGTGTGTGTATGTATTGTCCTTTCTATCTATCTATCTCTCCCCAACCCCTTCACCCCCCCCACGCTGATGTATATAAGCGTCTCGGGGCAGAAGCGTTAACTTATAGGAAGAACATGCTCTATCGATCGTACGAAAGCAAGAATCAGGGCGGGGGCCCAGATCCAATCGTCGCCCTCTTGGTGAGTATTGTCATCTTTACCTTTGTGCTTGCTGGGGTTGCCGATACAAACCTCTACAGTGTGAAGACAATGGAGGGAATACAACATCGTCTATCGCTGTGGAATGGAGAGTCGTGCACCATGGACGGCTGTCTCACGCAGAAACTGCCGCCCATTGGTTGGTGCGGAGAACGCCGAACCTCATTTACCGCCATGCAGGTATTTTCTATCATATCGCTGGCTGGCTCTGTTCTCCTATTGTTATCTTCTCTTCTTGGCACGCTGACAGTTAGGACGCATTGCATACGTGTTTTCTTTTTTGGGTCGGCAACTTTGACGTGGCTATTTTTGATGATAGAGTGGTCCATGATGGCAGGAATATTCCACAGCAAGGCTTGCTCAAATCCGTCCTTCAGTGAAATAAAGTACCAGTATGGGGCTTCTTTTGCTCTTTTCCTTATGGCATGGACGTGTCTCACCGCAATGGCGATTTATAGTGGCATTGTAAGGGTTGATTGCTAGCGTAGATAGTCGTGTTTTTTTTTTTTTTGGTTTTGCGTTTGCCGCACGATTCTCGCGAGCGCGTGCCAAGACCCACCAAAAAGACTTCGTTGCTGCCCTTTTCTTGATAGTGTGTGTAGATTGGGCGTTTGGGAACATGCGTGACGCTTCGGTTTGTTTTGTTTTTATTTATTTCTCTGTTCCCTTCGCCACTTTTGAATAGAATATCATGGCCGCTGCGGCGACAGAAGGCGTCACCATGACCGAGGAGGCTATCATACAGCAGTGTAAAATGCACAAGGGTTATTCCACACCAGAGCTGAATGAGAAACTTTACCTCCACCACATAGGCTTTACCAGCATTTCCTCTCTAAATGCCTTCAATCGATGTACAGTGTTATACCTCAACAACAATGCGATTGATAATCTTGAAGGCCTTCACCCGCTTCATGAACTGCGTGCCTTGTATCTTGGCAATAATGCTATTCAGGATTGCCTGAGCCTTCCAATGTTGCCGGCATTGCAACTACTTGACATTTCCTGCAATAGCATTGGTGGCTTTGAGGGTCTCTTAAATGCCCCAGGGCTAGAGACACTTCTTGCGTCCCGAAACCGCATTCAAAACCTCAAGGGTCTTGAGCCACTGGAGCGCCTTATGACCATTGATGTCTCATACAACTCGATCGCTCAGCCTGGTAGTATTCTGCCGCATCTCTTTCAAAAAGAGACACTCCGGACTTGCGTGTTGCACGGAAACCGTTTTCTGGAGTCAGTGCCTCAATACAGGAAAACCCTCATTGCACGCATGCCGTCCCTGCGTTTTTTAGACCAGCTCCCGGTGTTCCCGGAGGAAAGGAGTTGCGCGGAGGCCTTTGCGAAAGGGGGTGCCGAGGCAGAGGCTGCTCAGCGCCAAGAAAACAATAGACAGGAAGATGAGGAGAAGCAGAAACAGTTTCTCTTTTATGGTGAAGCGCGGCGCCTTGCACGCGGCGGCCGGTGTCCCAACGAGGCGGGAACGGCACCCACACGCTACTTCGAAGACAACGATTACGAAGGTGTCTTCCTGCCCGCCCAATAAGGGCTTGGCACCCTGCCACCTCAAAAACCACAAAGGAGGAAAAAAGAGCGAGAAGCCCCCTTGAACGCCCGGGGTTGCGACGGTGTGGGCCGAAGAGGGGTTCTGCCGGGGTCTCTGCTGCGATTTCGGGCTCTGTGTGTTTTTCCTTCTTTTCGCTTTCCCCCGCCCCCCTTCCCCGCTCATAAGAGAGGGGGCACCGGTGCAAACGGCGCGTTGAACACATTTCTTTTCTTCCCCGTGCAATTTTGCGGCCTTTTTTT
>NW_008826212.1:0-2480 GCF_000691245.1 Trypanosoma grayi
TATGTGTGTGTGTGTGTGTGTGTGTGTGTATGTGTATGTGCATCTGTTGCCAACTGGTCTCACCTCTCCATGGTGCCTGTGAAGCCAAGAGTGTGGGCACGAGAGGCGTGGAAGAAGAGCCCTGATAAACTGAACTCAATCAAAAAGAAATCGCACTTTCTTCGCTTTATTTTGAAGGACTAAATAAGGGAGATAAACTTCACAGACTACACACAGCGAGAGGAGGCAAGAGAGAGAGTTTAAGAAAGGGGTTGGTTAGGCAGTGCATCGTAACCTACAAAACCAACCAATCCAAAAAACAGGCAATTATATATAGGGAACGTAATGGGTGACACCGCCAGTGCAGTGCGATTGCGTGTTTCTTTCGCCCGGCGTGATGCCAACTCAATGATGGTGAGTCCGCTCTCACCTCGGCACTCACACATCGGAGAACAAGAGACGAGATCACTGCACGGCGAAAGGGAAAGCAATCACAACAACCCCGTTGTGGTTATTGATCCGAAGAAGATCAGCGACTTTCAGCGGTTCCGTTTTATTTTCGTTGGAATGCTTCTTCTTATTAACACTTCCACGCAAGGACTCCACGCGCTCTTCGGAGTATATATTGAGACGATCCACAGGTATGACATTCGTACGATGGTTGACATCTTCGCTGCGGGAACAGCATTCGGTTTGTTTGTCTTTCCCTTCGGTGCTATGTATGATTTCTTCGGTCCGAGAATTGTCTTCGCAATAGCAACGGTTATAACATCACTGAGCCATTTGCTGTTTGCGCTAACCTTCAGTGGACATATTGATCCATCGAAGACACGCTACTCTGTGTACTTCGCCATGATGAACTGGGGCTGCTACGCCTTTGATGTTGCAGCTCTGCCCACCGTCCTGACATACGCACCTCGCGATCGAGCGCACCCCATTGGTATGCTGAAAACATTCTCTGGTCTTGGTCCCTCCATCATTTCGTGCATCTTTCGTGGCTTCTTCAACGACCGGTACGACAACTTGATGTACTTCCTTATGACGATTGTGCTTGTGTTTGGTGTAATCGGGACAGTGTTTCTAGACAACGCCCCGTATGAAGTGACGCGGTGGAAGGAACGTCATATAACACTGAAAGAAAAACTAAGCCTGCTCCTTGTCCGGAATCGCTACATGTCGCAGTTACTTCCAAAGAGACGCTTTCACATTATGTCTGTTATATTGGTGATTCTGAATGTTTACCTGACGACACAATCCATCTGCGCGGCATACTACAAGGACTCCATGACCAAGGGCCGCTATAGGGGTTTGGCCATTGGTGCCATCGTCATCGTTCTCTTCATCTTTATCCTTTTGGTGCCGCTGCACCAGCTTGACGGACCCACGGCGCAGGATCAAGCTGTTATTGAAAAGGCTCGAGAGGTGGAAAATCATTTGGCGGAGGAACGAAGGAAACGTCATGCCAAATCACACGGGAGAAGAGCTTCTAGTCCAACCGATCCCAGGAGTGGTATGGATGGCCACTATGAGGAGACAACCAGCGTGGAAGCTATCCCCGCTAATTATGCAGATGTGCAGTCGGCGTTGGGGACTGTACCTGTGCAATCCACGGATTCTATAGAGATGATGAGAGATACAGAGGATGAAAAGATCGAGGAGAGAAGCCAGCATCACCCGTACCAGCCTGTCGACCCCGATGCAAGTCTTATCGAGGCTATAGATCTAATTCCCTTGGAGGAGGACGGCGAGGAGGAGCACGGGGACACGGCGCATTGGCTGCGGAACACATCCCTCGCTGTGCGGAAGCGGCATTCTGAGCTTGCATCGACCGTTGATACAGCCGAAATGGAGGTCGTCACACGTGGTGTCTCAACGTATGATCATCCATACGTGGAGACCATTACAGTGTGCGGTGAGGTCTTTGTCACACCCATTTATGAGACGTCGTTCCTGCAAAGTTTGACATACATTGATCTGTGGCTGCTCTTCTACACCACTTTCGTGGTCTGGGGTGTGGGGATGACGATGACGGGGAATTGGAACATTCGAGTTATGGTTGGTTCCCGCTACACACAGCTAGAGTACAAGACGTACGTTCTATTCGCCACCATGTCGGGTGTATCGACGGCGTTTGGTCGTGTGATTATTGGTCTCTACGAGGTGCTTCTTCTTTATGTTGGTCAACGTATGGGTGTCTCGCTGCCTGCCACAATTGGTTTTCCGATACCCAGCATATTACTGACTCTTGCACTCATCTTCTACTTGGCCTTCCCTGACAACCTTTCCCTAATCGTGGTATACCTGGTAGCGCCGTTTGCCTACGGCTTCAGTGGCTCCATCACTATCTACGTTATTGGCATTATTTTCAAGCGTGACATCGGAATGCACTACGGGTTCTGTATCCTGGGCGCTGCTCTTGGTATTGTGCTGTTCTATCGTCTGCTCTTCTTTGGTGTGTACGATAGGCACAAGCTTGTTTTTCCTCCCAACGGACCACAAAA
>NW_008826212.1:2717-10893 GCF_000691245.1 Trypanosoma grayi
TTTTTTTTTTTTTTGTTCGATCCGTGTGCGTCTCCCTTTTTTTATTTGGGTTTTTATTCCCCCTAGGTCTCTCGTTAATAGCTTGGTTTTGTTGCTGTTTTTTTTTCTTTATTTTCGTTGTTGTTGTTGGTGGTGGTGGTGTGTCGGGAGGGGGCTGTGCGCTCCGCCGGTCTGTGGGTGTGTGGGCTCACATGTCTACCGTCTCAAGGATTGGAGGAGCACACACACAAATGGGGACGCGCGTGCACAGACGGTGGGTTTGCACAATCAGCGTGCCCGCAGACTGTCTGACACCCCGCCAGTACACGTGTGGAGGAAGCAGCAGAGAACGGATTAAGGGTCTGCCTCTGTGTGGCTGTTTTCGGGCTCTTTTTTTTTCTGTGTGTCTTTATTGGCAGACGGCGGTTGTGTCCTTTGTCTTCTTCCTGAATTTTTCAAGTTTGGTGCGAGGCTTCAGACTGAAACGGCGATGTGTGCTTCTCCCAGCCCCCACTCGCCTCCGCAAGGGCTAAGTGTGAATTATTTCCTCTGGTTTGCTTCGTTGCTTTGTTTGTTTCTTTGTTCTTTTCGTATTTTGCCTGTCTGTGTGTGTGTGTGTGTGTGTGTGTGTTGCTTCGGGATCTCGATGCGGCTTCCGCCACGCCCCCGCACCCGTTTCGCGACCAACACGAGGCGAAAAACACAGTCGTATCAAATGAGAGCGAACAAACAACAAAATAAAATACGACCCCAAGGGAAGGGAGGAAAATACAAATTTTATTTGTCTGATAAATGCGATCTATGTGGGGTTTGTAAATGCTCACGTCGTAACGAAGCCAAAGAGGGAAAGAAAAAAAAAATTATGTTAAGAGGACGGAGAAGAATATTTAGGAGTTTTTTGCTTTAGCCCGAAGGAAGTGTGATGTGAGAGCCCACATCTACCCTTTTTCTTTCGTTTGCGTGGGGGGNGGGGGGGGGGGGGGGGGGCTGCATGTGGAATATGCCCCCTCTGTGTTTGTGCGTGTGTGCGCCTTGCCGGACTGGCCTGCATAGCGGCCCGCCTGCTCGTTCTGTGTTGTGCCGCCCGTATGGAGGACGAGATTGTACCCTATTTTAGGCTATGATTCAAACGAGTGGAATAATAGGATGGAAAAGTGGCGGCATGAAAACGCCAATGGGGAGAAAAGAAAGGAGTAGCAGCATCCTGTGGGTAAGGAAAGGTGATGAAATGTTTGATAGTTAAGCGTAACTTCAAAAGATCTGAGCAACAGGAGCAATATGCATATAATGGTCATGCTTCTCCTGCACACTTGTATGTGTTCGTGTGGATGTGTGGTACTTGTCGTCTCTCCTTCTTCCCTTCTCTGCTCTGTGATTAGAAAAGGAAGGAAAAGGTAACTGCTTTATATACACGCTGAATTACTTACACTATAGTCCGTGCTCGTGCTGGAGCTGAATTTTACAAAAAAAAAGGGGGCACTCGTGTGGGAGATAAAAGACAACAACGATGGGTCGGAAGGGGTTCCAAGAATCGTGCTCCTTTGACATCGAGTGCACCCTCTCGCAACCGCATAGATCCCTGCGCCGCTCCTCGCAGCGCTCGGTGGGTACGCAGGGCTCGCGCAACAGCATCACCAGCCTCCGCAACGCGGTGTCAGCGACCGACCCCGTGACGCAGCAGAAGCGCAAGCTCAAGGCTGTGCTGGGTGACCTCAAGCAGGACTCCGACGCGCCCCCAGCCGTGCGGCGGCTCGTCACTGTTGTTGATGAGGAAGAATGCGATGACTACGATGACTACGAGCCGTGTGCCATCGGGGCATCCGCGACGGCGCCGCCAACACCGCTCGGGCAGCCGCCGCGGCGCGGGTCACACAGCGCTGCATGTGAAAAGAGTGTCCCCTGTTGCAGCATCTGTCAGGAGGTGATCAATCCCTTCTCGGGTCACGGTAGAGATAGCGAGCAGAGCGCCGACGGGGATACTCAGGGTGCCCATGACGCAAACCTGAATAGCCTTGAGGAGAGTCCAACGATGTTGTCATTGATTCCCCGGGTGCGCTCGTCGTACTCGTCATCGAAGCTTTCGGCGTGTCTTGGTGGGGGGCTGAGAGCGCGAGGGAGCGATCTGCTGACGCTGCACTCTGTCAGTGCCGGCGTCCCGCGGCGGCGACGACACTCATTTTGCTGTCAGCGAGCACCACAGCTGTTATTGGCGTCCCAGACACGAGAAGAGAAGGAGGTCATGGTTCAAAGAAGCAAAAACAGCAGCAATGACACGCTCCGGGACCGCCCAGATCCCGTGTTTCTCTTTAAGCCTCTGGGCCTGCTAGATCCTGTTCTGTTTGCCGCCTCATATCCAATTGGCGATGCACCGGATCGGCTGCGAATAATTTTGGGGGAGACGCCTAGCGTAGATAAGAGCGATAGCAAAAGAGAAACTGCAAAGGTGGAGAGCGATGCAGCAGTTCCCCTTGAGCTCAACAAGGTGAAGTTGCTGCCACTGGACGAGGGGCGGCACCACCAGAGAATAAAAACCCGTGAAAGTGAAAGTGGGTTTTCCCTGTCAACGCCACGACGGCAATCGACAAGTTCTTCGTTACATTACTCGGCAACAGTTCATGCTTCGCGTCAAACCTTCTTGCGGAGCCCGCGGGCGCAGCAGCAGCAGCAGTACCAACAACAACAACAACAACAATACCGGCACTCGCGGGCCTTTTCATTTAGCCGCGCTAGTTCAGAAAAGACTCTTCGCAGCCCAACAGCTAGTAGCACGTTTCGTCAATGGCCTTCGGAGTCAATCGAGTGGTTGCAGCAGCACTTGATATTGCAGCAGGCGCACGTTTGTCACCTACCCGCATTCACATCAGGCGGGGGAAGTGGGGATGGTGGGGATAGTGGAATTGGTTTACATCCACCGTGGCACAGCACCAGATTTGGTGGCGATACCAATAATGTCAGCAGCGTGCTACTGACTCGCACAACGAGTAACGTTGATACGCTACCGACATGCTGTGATGCGCCGCTTGACACTTTTATGGAATCATCGAGCCTCGCTGCAAGCAGCACGCTCACAACACTCGTATAATTGAGGAAAAGCATGGCAATGAAAGGCCAGGTAGATGAAACGAGGATTCAATATGTTTTATTCCCACCAGTTTTTGTTGACCTTTTTATGGTTGAGATGCCCCATTCTCTACCAAATGCGAACTGCTGTAGGAAAGAGAAGGGACGCTGATTTTTCGCCAGCTCGGGTTGAAAGAGAGACAAATACATATGCATATAAGTACAGAAAGAGGGAGGGAGATAATGAAAACGAGAGAGTGAGGGAGAGAATAATTATATATATATATATATATAATTATCGCCGCTTTCGCTGAATGAAAGAAGCTTCAAAAAAGCAATGGCCACACGAGAATTCAAAGTAGTTGTCGAGGAACAGTATAGACAACAAATGCGGGTGATGACTAAAGTACGCGTTGACGAAGTGGCATGGGGAAAGAGTGCATCAAAGACCCGATTACAGACTCACAATACACCTTGTATGTTTTTTCGAGGTGTTGATTTCTTTCACACGTGGATTCTCTTTCTGTCTGACGCGCGCGCACACACACACACACACACACACACACGGACTGGAGTGCCTTGCCTACCTATGTGGCAGTGATCAACTCAAAGTCATGTGATTTATCCTTGTTTTTCAGAAGGTTTTTTGTTTTGCTTGCTGTACGGTTCTCCGTCCCTTCTAATAACCCAGGCTTTGCATGGGAGAACGTTTGCAAGTATGCATGACTCTTGACGGTATGGATTCACCTGCTTTTCGTGGGCTGCGCAGACGCGTGGCTACTCCCAGCACACGCACACCCACACACACACCCACACACACACACACACACACACACACATTGCATCGCTGGATTGTCTTGGTTGTGTGGAGGGCCCCAATTTTTATTGTTTGCCTTCCGGGGCAGTGAATTCGTCCGACGTTAATAATGAGCGTGCCAGAAATAAAAAATAAAGAGATAGAGTGAGAGAAAGAAATATAAGGCCAGAGAGTAAAAGCAAAAAAAGAATATACATTGGTTCATGAACGTAATGATTATCTTTTTTTTTTTGTTGTACGTGTTTTTTTTTGCCCCCCTCTTTCTCCTTGTCCTTATTGAGTGACTGTTTGTTTTTTGTTCCCCCCCCCTCCCCCTTTCCCGTGAGGCGCCTTGCTGTCCAGCTGCCGTGCCTTCTGACTTCCACAATTTCCCCCGCGGAAGGGAGGGGAGCGAGCCACGACCTCCTCCTCCTGCCTGCCGCACGCAGGGCAAAACAAAAAAAAAAGGAAAGGAATAGGAAAGGAGCGGCATAAGATGTGGCACAAGAGAGGTGCCACATGCGGTCTTTGCCGCCTGTTCCAGACACAATGCATTCCATTGGTGTCACCGCTGCAGTCCTCCTCCCGTGTGTTTCTTCATCATCAGCAGCGATACCGACTCACACCTGCCGCTTGTAATGCCACGCCGGCGGGTTTAAGCAGCACCGGTGCGGCCTACACGTGGGTTTGGAATGAGACAGAGAACTGGTGCAGTCTTTGCCGAGAGCCTCTCAACAGCTGGAACGAGCACCGTGGAAAGCGTGATCACATTTGTCTCGAGATGTTCTACAACGCGCTTGTGCAGTATGGCCGGCGCTGGACACCGGCTACGCTGTGGTGGGAAGTGGAGGAGTGCACACTGCTACGGCGTACCTCTCCACCCTTGAAGCCTACAAGCCTGAGTTTTGGCGAAGGATTTGAGGGTGAGACCTACCTAGACTATGTGGATGCCCCAACTGCAAGTAAGGGCGGACTCAGCAGCTTGATGAACTACTACGATCGCGCGGAGCACTACACGCGGCGGTTGGAACTCTACGCGTGCATCCGTCACCTTGCGGATAATGGCATCTTGCGCACCGATCGGGCGGCACTCACGGGGGGGGCGTCATTTCACGGATCACTTGTAACGTTTAAGGAATTATTTCCAAACCTCGTCAACATGTTTCCGTATGCAGACGCCAAGGAGATCTCTGCGTTGACGCAGATGATCGCATCTACGTATAACAGTGAAACAGTATTTGACCTGTGCAACTTCCAGGCGCTTCTTATAGGTGGAGAGCAGCACCAGCAGCAGCGACAGAAGGACGAGGGAGCGGAGGCAGCTATTTTGAGGAACAGCAAGGAGCAGCAGCGAGGCAATGTAGTCGCTGACAGTGCTGCAGGCGAGCACTCGTACTACTGGAAGGGCGTGTTCTGTCGCGGTGTGATGGGACAGTTGCGGTGGGCATTGGAGCCCGATAGCGTCGCATGCCCGTTGCAAACATCTGGAGAAGGCGGATCAGGGGCAGAAAGATTCAGTGGTCACTACTGGCAGGTTCTTGCAGAGCACACCTGCCGCGCACTCCTCGCAGAAATGGTGTTCTGCCGCGTTTCTGAGTATGTGGTGCGGGTGGAGGGAGTCTGGCGGCAGCGTGGGCAGGAAGTGGCACGGAGCCCCGCTGCCGTGTGCAACCGTGGCGAAGAAGACGCGCTGTTGCGTCTTGCATCAAACTGGGGAATGGTGAAGTACATGGACGACCGCTTTTACGACGCATCGTTTGGAAGGTGTCTGCCGAATGATGGGTTGCCGAAGAGACGGCATGCGCAAGCTAAGTGATGACGGAGCGTCTCCTCATCTGTGTGCCGCATGTACACAGCGTTTCTCCCTTCTCCTCTATGCCCCTCTCTGTTTCACCAGCGCGCTTGTTCCAAACCAAAAACGAGTAAGATGCGAGGACGGAGAATGGTCAGTTGGGAAAGGCGAGGGGACGCATTGTCAATGACACCGATCCACATAAAGTTATGGATACGAGAAGGACGTGCTTTATTGTTTGTTTGTTTTGTTGTTGGCAAGAGGAAGGGGAAAGGTCACGCGGAACAACCTTTATTCGTGTTGTTTTTCTTTACTGTGTCTCACTTTTTTTCTCCGCGGGCGCTAAACGAGAGGGTGTTAATGAATGAGGAGTACGTGGAAGCGGCGAGAATTCTCGCCAATGCCTCGGAGCGGGCTGTCCTCGGCCTTCTTGGTTCGGACGATGCCAGAAACGTTCAACGTGCAAGCATGGCAATGGATCGGCGACTTCATAAACTGCAACGCCTTTGCGATGGTTGGCATGAGGCATCAGCGGCATTTTCATCGGCTGAGAAGCTACACACGACACGAAGAAGTGACATAAGAACAGATGCAGTCGCGGCAGATCCATATGGCAAGACTGCGGTGGAGAGAAGAGGAGGAGAGGCGTCTGAAAGAAGGATGGAAAGACCGCCGGCCTTGGTGGTATGCACTCACCGTGGTGGGGGAACGCAACAGCAGAAGCAACCGCAGTTGACCCAAGAGGAGAAGCCGGGACAGTGGCTCACGCAACTCCTTGATCGGTATTCGGACGAACTGAGACAACCCGCCACACTTGCGCGTTCATTGGAGCCGCATAATAACGGTAGTATGAGGGCATTTCCTTCGTTATCAACTCTGGCGTTTGAAAAACAGCAGCAAGAAGAATACCGCACCAATTATCTGGCGTTTCAATACGGTGAGAAATTGGCAAGAACACATGGGACAGCTGTGGTGTCCTCGCCTCCGCCCTATCGCGAATCGCGTCAGTCGGAGTACGCAATTGGTTACACTCACGATTCCCATCAAGAGCACGAGCGGCGTACCACCACAGATAGCAACATAGTGGGAACTCCCTGGAGAGGTGGATTCTCCCACGGTGCAACGGACCAGACCCCATCACGAGGATGCGGTTTCAATATTCCATCACGACACCACGTCATTAAGGCCCCGCCCATCTTCTTCCCGGACAGCACGAACACCATCTCCGCCACGAATAGTGATATTTTAGATGGTCCAATCGGTTTAGATGAAAATCAGGGTTTCGCGGGCCAGGAGCCATCGCTTTTGTCCAGCAGGACGGCTTCGGGGTCCTTTTTGCGACCGATCCGGGCACCAGCAGTTTCGGTAGGTGTTGAGCAGGAATATGATGATGAGGCGCTGTCTTTGCAAGTAGCGGTGGGTGGGACGAAGAACATCAATACGCACATACAATACCACAGGGTGAAGCCATCAGAGACGGTGGAAAGCATTGCCGCTTTGTATGGTGTTCACCCAGACGTGTTGTATAAGCTCAACCCTATGGTGTTACTTGAGGGGGATCTTGGGATTGTTTTTTATCGCATGGCGCTTCCGCCAAGGATGATTTTGTGCGTTGCCGCAGCACCTCTCTATGAGTCTGCGAGTTAGTTTTTGTGCGTTTTTTTTTTGTTGTTGTCGTTTGGGGTAGGGAAGTTCCCTGAGGATTCTTTTTCTGGAGGGATGCAGCTGTTGTTTGAAGTTGGGTGGGTTTCGTATTTATGCTTGTTGTTCTCATTGTGTTTGTTGTTTTTATTATTGGCTTTGTCAAGGAAACAACAACAGCAAAAGTAAACCCTGAAGAAGTAATTTATAGAAGAGCGTACTGAACCAGAAGGGTTTTGTTCACTTTACGCTTCTTCAAATGATAAAGTATCTGCTGCTTATAAGTAGGCAGGGCAAGCTGCGGCTGGCAAAGTGGTATCTGACCTATTCAAAGAAGGAAAGGGCCAAAATTGTGCGTGAGGTGTGTCAACTTGCATTGGGTCGCTCGGTCCGTTTTTCCAATATCTTGGAGCACCGCGGCTCCAAGTACGTCTGTCGCCGTTATGCCTCTCTGTACTTTATCGCCTGTATCGACAAGGACGACAATGAGTTGATTACCATCGAGATTATTCACCGCTTTGTGGAGATTCTGGATCGTTACTTTGGCAACGTTTGCGAGCTGGATCTCATCTTCAACTTCCATCGAGCCTATTTTGTGCTGGACGAAGTAATGCTAGGCGGCGAGCTGGAGGACAGCAGCAAACGCATGATTCTCAAGTATGTTCAAACACACGACAGCGTAGCAGAGGAAAGCGAGCAGTCCGGGCCAAACGGCGCGGCAGCCGCTCTAGCGGCAGCAGCTGTTGGTTCGCTGAAGATTTCGTAGGCGCACCGGCGTCCTGGCGCGAGGTGCGTGGACCGGCGCGGCTGCTTTTTTTTTCTTCGGTTCTTAAAACTGGCGTCGCCCTCCTGGCGTTTTTCGTTTATCTTGGTGCTGCCGCGCGCTTCCAGCCGCGTGCGTGCGTGCG
>NW_008826213.1:0-10888 GCF_000691245.1 Trypanosoma grayi
GTCGTCAGAACGACACGAAACCCTGTGATATGCATGTGAATGCTCATGAAACTATTCTTGTTGGAGCCGCCATGTTCTTCCGGCTCTACCTGATGTCGCCTCCGTCGCCGCACTGCGCCAGTAATGCTCGATGTCGAACGGATCGCGGCCAACGACGCAGCAAAGGCGCGGGGGAGCGGCAAGGCAACGTCGGCGAGCGAAGTGTGCAGCGTGACATTGTGTTTAGCGAGGTTCCTTTCCCACTCCCGAACCAAGCTGAGTGTCTTCGCCACGCGTTCACTGTTGTCTCGCGCATCCACCACCACCCATTCCTCGATCTCCCGCGCAAGCGACATGATGGACGGTCCAACCTCGATGGTGTTTGCCCGTATATCCAAGCGAATCATCGTTTCCTCATTTTCCGTCACACCACCGCCGAATTTCGACCCCACCAGTGCGGTGATACTAGGAAACGGGATGGTAAGCAACGATGCCATCAGGCCACCTGTAGCTGCAGCGCCTCCAACAGAAGCCGTAGTAGTATCTCTTTCAGAAGGGTGAAGAGACAACTTCACACGGCGTCGCATCGAACGCGACAAGATGCTTGTTGGGCCGTCTGTCATCACCGTGGTGGTAGCCGCCCCTGTCACATCCTTCTGAAGGGCAAAGACCCGCACTTCGCCATGCTCAAGACGTGCTGTCAGGTCGACATGGTACAGCGTGGGGCCCTTCTTCGACTTCGACCCCCCGCATGGATTGATCGGGTCAATGTGGTGCCGCTGTTGTCTTTCTCCCCCTGTTTTTGTCGGCTGTGGTGTTACTGTCGCAGTGGAAGCAGCACCAGCATGTACCCCTTGCGCGGCCACAGCGGCACAAGCGGCAGCACACGCTCGCCGACGTTTCGAATAGTGTAGAAATGGCTTTGACGGTAATTCCTGTGCTATTTGGCTAAGAATGCTGACAAAGCGCGTCGAGATAGTAATCTGCGGGGCGCTCATATCGACAGCAGCACCAATGTTGACCTCACCACCAGACAAGCTCAGATGCAGGGGAGCCTCTATGGAGGCGAAATACACCCTGGACAAGGATTTATGGTACTCATTGGGTTCGAAACTTGTAAGAGTACCGCGTCCGCCAAGAATGTGGGTGCTGCTCAGCAGTTCCTTCGCCGAGGCATCGGTTGCGAGAGGAGAACCGTCGCTGTAGTAGAAGTACGCGTCATCCATCGCGAGGCGGGCGGTAAATTTCACCTTCTTGGTCGTGTCCTGCTCCACTGTACATGGGAATGTACTATAGCTCTCATTGCCTCCAGTTGAACGCCCAGCCGGGACGCATTTCTTCGACTTGAGCAGACCGCAGGAAACCATGGTGTTTTCCACCTTCATCTTCAGCGCCATGGTGGGGATGAAATGCTTGCGGTTTAGCGTTGATACGCCACGCCCGTGCATGTACACATCGGGTAGCTCTTCCAGAACGCTGCGGTACGCTGCATCACCACATGGCATAACAACGAGGAAATTTGACACTGTTACCAGGAACTTATTGTCAGACGTTTTGTTGAGAAATTTCGCCTCCAGTGAAGCAAAATCTATTGTCTCTGCCTGGGGCGCAAGCGAGACGCGTCGTGATAGTGACAAGTTCCCCCTGGGTATCACATGGGCAGTTAACTCTCTGAGGCGCCCCGCCTTTTGTAGCTGTGACTGCTGCATCTCCGCATCCATCTGTCTCCGCACGCGCGCGAGGCTCCGGTACGTTGCAGACTTGGCAAGCTGACGTCGGAACAGCCGGCCCTCCCGCTGCGTCGCGAACCGCATCTTCTCCGCAAGATCTTTGGTCTCATCAATAGACTGCTGCAGCAACGGCAGAAGTCCAATACGGGCAATGATAAGTGGTGACAGAACAGAGAGATTCCAGCGCGTGGCGATGGTATTCAGTGAATCCAACTCGGACAGAGCAGAAGTTGCCCTCGGTGACGGCACTGCAACCAAAAAGTTTTCGAAGGCCATCTGCGTTTCATTTCTGTAGATCTGCCCACCAGACAATGTGAATGATGTCTCAAAGAGGCCCCAGATGTATCCACCCAGCGGACGCACCACCCGCACCGAGTCGTCTGAGCCTGGCGAAGCGGAGGGGCACTGCGGTGGGGCCGCCTTTGTGCTAGGGACAGAGGCTTCGCTGCGAGCAGGCACTGTCCCTTGGCACAGCATTGACTGCAGCTGATCGTGATCGTCACGATCGACAAGAGCGATCTGTGCATTGGAGGCCTTTGTGGTAAAATGTGTGGTTCGCTGCTCGCCTATAGCATTCACATCCGCCACTGTGTGCAGCCTCTTCATGGAGAAGCGCAGATTCGTCATGGATGTCAGATACGATGCACGAAATCCATCCAGCAAAAAGACGAAACGACCCTTCCAACCTGAAAAGGATATCTTTGATGATGGTTCACGAGGCAGCACATCCGTATGACCCTCTTCCCCATCCTGAACATGCACAGGCTTCGAGAGAACGGCGAATGCAGTCAAAAACCTGTCGGAAATTAGAAGCAAGTGACTAATGATGCTGGGTGAGACAATGATCTCCACGCTCTCCATCAAGCAAGTGCCCATCCGTCTCGCCTCATCCTTGGCATACAATATATACAGATTTGGCAAATCGATGTTGTGCCTACCTGCCGACGGGCTTGTTGACACCAGTGCAAAGGGATGCAGGTGTGACTTTAACTGGAGCCGCTCATCAGAGGAGGCATTCAAAAATGCAGACGCGAGTGGCACGTCAAGTTCAATGCTAATGCCTTGCGGCATATCTGTTCTTATCCGCATCTCACGTATTTGCATTATACAACACCACGCATGCATTCTCTTGGTGGGTGGCACCACAGAGTTCGAACCGTTATTTCCAGGCGCACCACGGGCGTGCTGCATCGCTTGCAAAATCCTGCGCGACTTCATCCACTCCCGCAGCCATTGGTGCAACTGCGGTGCAACCGTCTCGTTTGCCTGTGGGCGGTACGGCCACGAAACATCGACTTTGTCCATCTTTACCTGCAAGTTCATTTGTACCCCATTCGTTTCATTCTTTTTTTCCCGTTTCGATGCGTGTTGCACGTTCTCCTCCTCCTCATCATCATCAGTCTCACCAACGGTCGCGTTGTTTTGGTCCGCCTGGTGCACGCCCACCGCCAGATGTGTGGCGGTAGCGACAAAAACACGCGACTGCACCGTCGTCTGGCTCGCCCCCAAAGTGCAGGCCTTGATGCCACAAGGGGTGGTCAGCACTATTGCATCGGCAACGTATTGCAGAAAGATGGTCTCCGCAAAGAAGGAGGCGCTGTTCTTGAGATGCAGCTGCGGCGTGACAGATGGCTGGGCGGCGTAACAACTCTTCGGTGCCCACTCCCGCGCTCTTTGTGCCGTTTTGCTTAGATTCCCGCGCAAACCGTCCGATATCGTGTCCGTCAGGACGTGCGTCTCAACGCATTCATGCGAACTGACGCGCTCCGTGCGGGACTCGCCATACCCGGTGAGTTTTGACCCCTTGAACTGCATGAAGTTCATCTTTGAGTGCAGCATCGTCACATCCAGCTGGTGTAACGTGAAACTGCCTTTCAAAACGACACCAAGCCCACCCCCAGCTGTGTCGGTGGCAGGGGTATGTAACAGGTCGTAGAAGATCGTCGGCACGAACTGTTGCGAGTCCTCCTCACGGCTTTTCGTTGGCGCCGTCATTGCGGCACCCTTAAGCTCCTTTGCGGCACCAAAGAGCTGCAGCACCGATGGGTAGCACCTCACCAGCAAGGAGTTCACCTCCCCAATAAAATGCACCTCCGCATCGCGGTGTTGTCGCCGACGTCGCTCTGTCTCCTGCCATTCGGTGCTCAACAGGGATGAATCTCTGGTGGATACTGCCGGGAGTGGCGCATCCAAGGAGGTTTTTCGACTCACAGGAAGTGGGCACCACTCGCTTCTTCGTTTTATTGGCACCTTTGCAATGAACTTTGCTGATGGGCGCGTGACTTCCATGAGGTTTGCATGATCGGTGTCAACACGCATGCAAGGTCCTTCGCGATACACGTCGACGAGCTCAACACGCAGTGTGTCAATGGACCCGACACCCTGCACGATGCGATTCGCCTCAATACCAAAGTTCCCCATAGACGTAGAGGGAGCATGACACACTGATGACGAACACGACGGAAAGAGAATGTCCCGCAGGCTATCCACCTGCTCGTGGCGAATCATCATGGACTCCGGCGTGGGGGCATGAGGGAAGATCTGCATCTGAGGTGGAGCACGCATGTTGCGCAGCTGCAGAAGCATAGCCTTTATGGAACCCACATAGTGGAAGAAGTTGCGGGTAAGGTGGAAGGCAACAGTGTCCAACATCACTCGGCATGTCCCGCTTTCCACTCCGTGTGTGGAATCCTGCTTTCCGCGCCCGCAGAAAGAAGTAAGATAGGAAACAGCGAGGGTATCTTTTTCCTCGTCGTATACGATGCCAGGGACCTTAATGCGAAGATTTCCCTCTCGCGCGAGCGGCTCGTACTCCACTTGCGTAATGATGGCAAGCGACGAGAAAGTGACAGAAGCGGAGAGGGCGCTCATCTTCAACTGCATGGCGGCATGAGCAGGCGGCATGGCTTGCTGCATCACGAACTGAAACGAACGCACCCCAAGCATTGTTGTGTAGACGCCGTTACCGGTGGTAGCACCAGGTGTCATGTTCTCCGGCGGTGGTGGAAGTTCTGTCAACACCTTCACCTCGATACAAGGAAGAATGACGCTCACGATCTTCACCTCCGAGAGCCACCGCTTTTGGTGTACACGATTCTTGCTGGGCTCCTTCCGATGTATCGGGTGCTTTTTCAGTCGATTGTGCCCTTCAAGACGGCTCACCACACTGCTGGCTGCCGCGCCCACCGTTCTAGAGGACAAGCCACCCAAAAAGGGTGCGGCAGCGGCGGCGGCAGGAGATTTAGACCTGTAGTATTGCACCTGCGCGAGAAAGCGTGCCTCCGCATCGAAGTACAACTTCTGCACGAAGTCTTTCGTCACGAGCGACGTGAGCGGCGCCACCGCCTCCACGTGCAGGTGCTTCGACGTAGAGCCCTCCCGTGAGCGCCTACGATTGTCGGCGGTGCGCAGCGCCCACACTTCGGCCTCTGCGTCACCGCTATCGTCCGTCTCGAAGGTCTCGAGCATCTGCTCTGCCATACGGTACTCCAGCGCCCGGTGTGGACTCATGACGGAGAAGAACTCCGTGGATGGGAGCTGTGCGTGAAAGCAGGTACGGTCACGAATGTTCCGCTGCGCATTCCACGCTGTCGCGCTGTATCGCAGTGATGTCTGCTCCTCAGCTGCCGTCGCGTGCAAGAAGAAGGGCCGCAGGAACGATGTAAAGGGCTCGAAGGGACGCAGCTCCACGGAATTCTCCCCATCGTCGCCCAACGGCGCCAGCGTAAACGGGGCGCCACGATCGACGCTCGGGGATATCGACGCCGCAAAGGCGTCGTTGGGGAGTTGACTAGTGCTACTATGGTTCTCATCGTTCATTAGCTCCTCATCCTCGTCTTCGTCCTCCTCACTGTCATAATCATCGTCGTTCGCAGCCGTTGCCGAGAGGCAGGTGGCAAAACGCTGGGATGTGTTGTTGTTGTTTAACAAAGGCGAATGCAAAGTGAATGTCTCAGGGTGGCTGAGCGTTACCGCAGAAACACCGTTTGGTGTCTCATCGTTGTCCTGCTGAAGTCTCGAGAGTTGTTGCTCGAAATTAATAATCACATCGTGCAGAGACTCCCCCTCACCATGAGGTGCGCGTTCGTCACGATTATCATCGGCCACTGCATTGTCAATGCTCGCTTGCCTTGCGTTGCGTGGAGCCGTTTTTGGCTCTAAGACTCCGCTCGCCTGCAGCGGGGTACGCACAGCGTGGGGAAACTGGCCTGTGAAGACAGAGTCGACGTCGTTGTCTTTGACGAACTGCTGCTGCTTCTCAAGGTGGGACTCGAGACCCTTCTCGAACGGGTACGCCGTGCAGCGCCGCACCCGCAGCGCCGTCTCGGTGTGAAACACCTCCACAAAGTCGTCGCCCGATTCATGGCGGCAAAAACCCCGCAGCGCAACCGCCTGGACAGCAACGCTCATCCGACTGTTGGAGTTCAAGTCGTTCATCGACGAAGAGGCCATCTGCACGCCGCTCGGAAGCTTCAGCTCAAAATAGCCGTCTGGCCCGACCGCCACGCACCCCGTCACGCGCTCGACCAGCACCAACTTCGTGGCGACGGCGTAATCCTTCGCCATGTCTTCCGCCTGCTGGAACGTCTTGAGGTACGTGTTGAAGTTCACGGCCATTACCTCCGGCACCGCGTCAGAGAAGGGGACTTGCTGCAGCGAACCGTCGCGGGCGAGGAAGCGTCTCAGCAACTCGCGCACATCAGCGGCGGACTCCGGCCGGCAGCGCGTCATCCGCACTAGACGCGCGCCACCGCGCATGCGGCTGAAGCGAGGAACGTACCCATTCGGGTTGGTCTCTTTGTCGCTATGCACTCGCGAACGCGGCGCACGCGCCACAAAGTGCTCTGCGGAGTACGCCGCCGCCGTCCGCGCCTCCTCAATCTCCGAAACCAGCCTCGCGTCTCGGATTCCAAATTGCTCCATGAAGGCGGAAAGAAGCTGCGTCAGCATCGCGACCTGCTCAACTGTAATATCAAAAGTGACGCCGCCGATCATCACGTCCGTGGCGCTGTGGAAACACGTTCGAAGTGGCAGAGGGCCAAAATGCCGGATTATGCCGACTGCAACGTCGCCGCAGCAAAGGTACGACCCTTCAGCAAGCGTCTCACCGTCTCGGTTCAAAAAACCGCCAGAGATAGGCGTCAGCGAGAGGGATATATCGGTTGCGGCGCACAACTTAATGAGGGCGAATTCAAACCTTCCGCAGCAGAGATTGATTTGGGGCGACTTCTGGTTGCCTGCGCGCAATGTGGCGTCCATGTCTAAAATACAGAGTGACAGATTGATTTCTAGTTCATTACTGCGCGGCTCATTTTTATGCAGGAATGTGTTGAACCCTTGTCGGACATTCTTTGGCGCATCCAACTTGGGCTGGATCTTTGAGAGTGGCCAGAAGAGTTCATCGGGGCGAATCACACAAACCGAGCTTCCTAAAATATTCTCATGCGTGTCCAGTATGGTGCAGATATGCGGCGTCGTGGCGAATCCCCGAAGGCCCACCAGTTGAATATCAAGGTCGAGAGAGTTCCTGAGTTTTGTCCGGCCACTTGCAGGGTCCACCGGGAACCTGTCTTGCGGAACAGTCTGATTCGGTATGTGCACAATCTGCGCGCCCTTTAGGGAGAACTCATCGATCAGCAGAAACGGCTTCGTGGCATCGACGAGGTCGCGCAAGGGATGTGTGCCCGGCACACTCACGGTGACCTCAATGTCCCTCAGGAGTGTCTCGAAGGGGCGGCGCACTTCCGTCGACGCGCTAAGCAGGTAAGCGTCATTCGGCAGCGTCACGAAAAAGTGGCTGTCGCGCTTAATGCAGAAGCTGAGGAGTGTGTTGAGGGTGGCGTCGTTGGCGTCCTCGCTGAAGATCACGTTCTGCTGGTTGGCGTTAATGTGCAGCCAAGTCTTTCCATTGAAGAAGAACTCAAAGCGCTTTACATTTGGGATAAACTCCTTGACAAACTGCGTGTATGTGTTGTAGGTCTCGGTGGAGAGCGGCTCACCGTGGTACATCTGCGGCACGAACTGAAAGTCGGTGATGAGGTCCATAAAGAAAGTAATGTAGTCCATGTACCACCACAGCTCCGTCTCGCGCAACGACGGGAGCACATTAAGCAGCTTGCGCCCATTATAAGCACGATCATCTTGGCGATCAATGAAGAGATCCATCGTGGTCATGTGTGCAAGCACCGTGCTTTCCTCGTGAATGCCGTTTGTCGCAAGCCAGATGTTTTTCCCCGCCAGCAGGCTCTCGAACCGCTGCTTCTCTTCATCCTGGAGCAGGAACTGCGGCTTCTGTATGTACTGCGTCCCACGGCCAAGCGTTATGAGCAGCATGCCCTTGCGGCCCGAGTCCTGAATGCCGAATGGCGGCGAAGGCGCGGGATTCTTGCGCTTGAACGGGACCGTCACGCACGTGTCGCGCAGGAACTCCACCAGTACCTCAAAGCCGGCCAGCGGGCGCGGTTTGCCCAACTCAAATTTAAGCGGCTCCAGTGGGCGGTACGTGGTGGGGAAGAAGGACTCCTTCAGCTTCATCAGCGAGAAGTGTGACCACGGACCGTAGCACAACTCAGGGGCATCAACGAAAACCTCAAAGCCCATGCGCGGCAGGTCTGCCTGGCGGCTCACGTCCTCACCGGCGTGCACGTTTGTCACGTCTCGGTAGAAGACAACGTGCAGCGACGAGCCCCCCTTCCCGCTGAGCAGCACGCCATAGTTACGAATCAGCGAAGACACCTCATCGACTACAGGGCTCGGCATTACGTTCGGCAGTGTGCCCTTCAACATGAGCATGAAGGACTCACGCCAGGAGCCGGGCCGCACCCGCTGTACCTTGACGTGCTTACTCTCCTTCTCCTTCTTCATGGAGCACCAACGCGCGTGCACTTCCTCCAACGTCGCCTCCGTGACGAAGCGGTAGAGATCTACGAGGGGCATGCCGTCCTGCGTCAAGTAACTGTGCGCCTCTGCCCGCTTGAAGCCGACGTGCAGGAAGTACGGGTGCTTGGCGCCTGCGCCGCCCAGGTCCACATAACTTGCATACAACTCGACCTCCACGGCGCCGATAAAGTTATAAAAACGCTGCATCAAGGTCTTCGTCTCCTTCAGCCACTTCTGCTGTTCTGTCGCCTTTGCCTGTTCCGCCGCATCGCTGCACCGTCGTTGCTGCATTTCCTCTTCCTCGCCTATGTTATCACCATTGTTGTTGGTAAATATGCGACTGAAAATGTTCCGGACTGCCCAACTCTGCAGAGATTTTGAGCGGGGCCGTGTGTCTACTGGCTCTGCTGGGGCGAGGTTCTTGTAGTTCCACGTGGCGTTGTAGAGGGTGAGGCCCATCCCGTTCAGGTGCACACGAACTTTACCGCGCCGCTTCGGAATCTGCACCGCACTCACATCCACAGCCTCTGTCCAGATGTTTCCCCTCCCGTCACACGTGCCACTCTGCGGCGGCTCCTGCACGTTGCCCTCCGCCGGCGAGAAGAGCGACTCGGGGCCCGTCGCAGCGTTCTGCGGCCCGTGGCGCGCCATTTTTCGTGACCCGTGGCCGTGGCTGCCGTTGGGGCCCCCGCTGCTGCACCGGTGCGCCGTGTTGCTGGCGTCGATCTCGAGGCACTCTGTGTCCCCGGAGTCGGTGGCGTCGTCGTTGGTCACAATGTTGAAGAGAGGCGTGGCGCTCGCGGTGTCGTCAGGGCTCTCGAGCCGCACCCGCAGCTTCCGCTCGTCGCGCAGCACTTCGACGATGACGCCACGCACCCACTGCAGCTTCACCTGCACGCGGCACCGCATCCCTTTGAGGTCGTCGGTGAACATGAAGTCCCGCACCTTCGTCCACGCCGGGTCCTTCCACCAGCTGTCCCAGAAGATAAACGACACATAGCCGTCAATGACGCGCAGCGAGACGTTCTCGTCCTGGTAGAAGAAGTTCTGTATGAAGATACGGCAGTTCAGTGGGGAGATGAAGAGGCCGCCCAGGTGCACACGCGTCGACGGCGGCAGAACGAAGTAGCGCAGGAGCACCTGCACCGTGAAGCCCAACAGCTTGTGGGTGTACAGCATCAGCATTAGCCCGCATACGAAGAAAAAGATGACAGAGAATACAAACTTCAGGAATATATCCGCGTCAATGTGCATTGTGGCTGGTGCCGCGCCTTACAGCCGGTCCGTCTGCTGCACTGTGTGTGCGTCTTTATGCGTTTAAGCGTGTGTGTACGGCGCCGCGGATATTACACCACAGCGTAGTGTGTGTATAAGGATAAAATGTGCGTATATATATATATGTATTTATTTATTTATTTTTGTGTGTATGTATGCAGATGTGTGCGTATGTGTGTGTTGAGTTAGAAACAGATACAATTACGCAACGCACGCGCACAAGAGCCGTGCGTCGCCGGTCGTGTATAAAGCAGTAAGTGGAGGCTACACCGTCGGTGTGACCCCGGCCACTTCAGCCTTGAAAGGAGGCACAAACTTGGACGCACTCCCCGAGGCGTAACTGCGCCAGCAAACAGACAAACGAAAAAAAAAAACGCAAGAGGACTTCTTTCCTGCACCTGATCTTCTCAAGGACTCCTCTACTCAATCAACAACATACACGAAGGCGTGTCTTTCGCTTGTATGTGCGTGTGCACCGGTGGGCAAAGCAACAGGGGAGGAGAGAGAAGTATAGAGAGAGAGAGACAGGGAGAGAGAACGATAGAGAGTGAATATGAGATGTGTGCAGACAGAAATTACACCTTGGCAGCAGTCTCCCCGAGCTGCTGAATACACACAGAGACGCACACAAAGGAGCAGGAGGGGTGGTGTCGCGTCACGCCTCATCGCTATCATCGTCCGTGTCGACGGCGAAGCGATTCCCGCCGTCCTTCTTCGCCACGCGCGTCTTCGCCTGCTGCAGCTCCTCCTGCGCCCTCGCCGACTGCATCTCCACAAAGCGGCCACGCAGCGTCTGCGGCTTTCCCTCCGCCTCCTCCAGCGCCGCTCGGGCCCTCTTACGGGCCGCCGTCGAGTTCGGCAGGACGCCTGTGCGTGCGAGCTGCGCCGTTGTCTCCTGCGCCGTCTTCGTGAAGACGCCGCCACGCCGCTGCACGCTGGAGTAGAAGAGCACCTGCTGCTGCGACGGGCCGCTGACGGACGTCCGCACAACGGTCGCTGAGTGCTGCCCGCTCTGCGGCTGCGAT
>NW_008826214.1:0-7385 GCF_000691245.1 Trypanosoma grayi
CGCTAAAGACAATTCAGGGGATCATTTTGCACGGAATGCCGGTTTCCCCTATAGGGGGAAATCTTGAAGGGGGTGCAAATGTATTTTTACGCAGCCCTTTAATTCACTCATCACAAAGTGTATCGATGAATGAAGTTAGAGCATCCTCTAGTTTTCACCCAGCAAACGGTTCTGCAGCGAGAAGTTTTTCCTCTGGATTGCCGCTGATAAGGACTTTGCGAGAAGAATTGGGTGATTCCACCTCGAATAGGGAAACACTCCATTCGCTAATGAATAGTAGTATAGAATCCTTACACCGGACTATGGAAACCCTTCACACGAAAACACTGCAAATGAGGGAGCACATGGCTGCATCAACAGAAGCTATTCAGAAAGTAAAACAACAAATGCCTAGCTTTGGTGCCATTCAGCTCCACCGACAGTGCGTGAAGCAGTGGAATGCTCTAAGGGTGTTTGAGGAAGTAGTTGTCGGCTCATTGTGTTCATGTAATGAAACACTAAGCGTTGGGAAAGGGATCCGTACTTTTGCGCAGGCTGAAATGGCTACACTAAGCAAGATTGGTTCGGTCGTTCACTTTGAATGGTGTAGATTTAAAAGGGCGCTCCCTTTAGATGATAGCTACTATGATTATGTTGATTTTTTGTGCTCATTTGGACCACGTAAATCAAAATATGTAAATATGACTTGTCAAGAAGAAGAGACGGGATGGCGACAAGTAATGCAATTTTCATTGTTTCATGAAGTTGTCGGGAATATTATCAGGCTGAAGAAAAGTGAAACTAAAAACCTTTCCTGGAACACTATTGTGGAATATTTGGAGACAAAATAGCAATTAGAGATTCAGTGTTGCTGTATCCTTTTCAACTATCAAGAGACAGCTACATCAATATAACATTACCTATATTTGGTCTGTGCGGTCAATTACCAATTTTGACCACTTCTCAGGTGACAGGGATAAAACAATACAAAAAAAGCAAACTAAAGTGTAACCTTCAAGTGTGCGTGATTCATACAAGTACTTAGTCTCTGCTTGGTGGCGCCGATCTACAAAAACAAAGCAACGAAAAGAAACTCTTTATGTATTCATCAAACATAGGTGGAGCTGTTTCTGCTCAAAACACCAAAGGGCACAATGTCTGCCAAGTTCACCTGCACTACAAAGGAGGAGGCGGATTGCAGTTTTGGGAGTGAATCTGTACTGAAATTATGAAACCGCAAAAGGGGGGAAAAACTGCTTGTCTGAGATGTACTGCCTGTGGAAAGAGAGCGTCATGATCAATAATACATGTATGTGCACATTTAAGTCACAAAAGGGCAAAGAGTACCCGACAAACGTCGGGGACACTTCTTGTGATTGCCGCTAAACGAACGAAAGCTAACCACATCTCTGTACACAACAAAGAGTAACAACTGTAGAGAGGCACACGCTACCAAGCTTCAAAGAAAAAAAAACGACGTTAAAATAAATAGTCTGCCATCATTCCTTTAGTGGGAATTGCCTCCTCAACAAGAAAAAAATACTGCAGGTGCTACATCAGATGTTTTATCCACCTTGGCAATCCACCTCAACGACTTCACATCATCACGAATACGGGAAAAAAAAAATTAAAACACCGGTGCACACATAGCAAACGAAAGATCATATAGCAGTAAACACTTTCAACTGTGTTGAAAAGCAAAAAAAAACCTGTTGGACACCGAGCCGAAACAAAATGCTCTGGATACACTCATCTTATCACATCAACGGCACACTATTTCTTCTTACAGATTCTGACTTAAAGACAAACAGACACAAGCAAAAGATAAATTGATAAATACGTATACATATACATTTACATATGTATAATAAGATGCGCCACATAACGTGCACTCTACTACTACTGCTGCTGCTCAGCTCCACTTGCAGCGCGGAGCACCGCTGCATATTTGATCAGATCAAGAGGAAGGCAGGTCCCCCAATGATATCTTTNTCTGACTGCAGCTGTGTCTGGATGGGCCCCCATTCGCTTCAAGATCTTCACGGAGGACATGAACATCGCGTCGAGGTACTGCACCGCGGCGGGACAGACGGCCCCTGACTTCGCTGGGAAAACAGTTGTGTGTGAAGCGCGTGACGTCTTGACAGCGGATAAGAAGTCCATCATCGTGAATCGCGTTCTCCCCGCAGCTGTCAATATGCACGTGGAGCGCCTACGTGTGCAGCCACTGACTGGGAACATAATCGTCCCAAATTTCCCAGGAGGTATCTGCGCCGAATTTACAGTGCCAGCTGGCCACCACACGGCAGGTGTGTCCGGTGCGGACATGGTGCTGTACGCTGCAGCTGGCCCGACAGAAGGCTCAACCCTCGCGTGGGCCGTTACATGTGCCCAGCTGCGTGCTGGTCGCCCCGTTGTGGGTGCAATGAACTTTGGTCCGCAATCCGTCTCCGCTTCAGATTACAGCGTTCGGGTTTCTACGCATGAGATTGCTCACGCGCTCGGGTTCTACGATGACATGATGATGGACCGTGGGATGTTGTCGTCGGTCATGAATGTGCGGGGTAAAAGCGGTGTACTTGTGGTGTCATCTCCCACAACAATGGAGAGGGCCCGATCGCACTACAACTGCCCGACTGCACCCGGAATGGAGCTGGAGGATGAGGGCGGAGAGGGAACGGCGCGATCGCACTGGGAGCGGCGCAACGCAAAGGATGAGTTGATGGCTGGCATCGCAGGGGCCGGCTACTACACGGCGTTGACGTTAGCAGCGTTCGCCGACATGGGCTTTTACCAAGTCGCTTGGGACAAGGCAGAGAAGATGAGCTGGGGCTACAACTCCGGCTGCGATCTGTTGACCAAGAAGTGCTTGAATGCTGGCATCACCGCATACCCGAATATGTTTTGCAATGACGATAATAAGAACAATGCGTATTGCACATCTGACCGTCTTGCATTGGGATCTTGTTTAATTGTCTCATACACTGAACCTCTACCCGAGCAATACCAGTACTTCGTGGATCCTAAAATAAGCGGCCCTTCTCGCGCCTTGATGGATCTGTGCCCGTTTATTCAGCCGTATTCCAATACCCGGTGCGCAACCGGGACGCCAGCCGTAATGCCAGGGAGCCGCATTGGTCCGTCATCAAGGTGTCTGAAAGGGGACAGCCTCCATGATGGTGTTGGGTCTATCAATGACGTGTGCGCAGAGGTGTCGTGTAGCCAGGACACGGTGAGTGTGCGGTACCTTGGCGATGACACCTGGTACCCATGTCCTGCTGGCAGCAGCATTACGCCAAAAAAGACGTTTGTACGGGGAAGGATTGTGTGCCCCACTTACGCCGAGGTCTGCAATGTATTGGTGGGAGAGGACAGCAGTGACAAAGGAAGTGAAATTCAAGGGAGCAGCACGGATGGTGAAAGCGGTGAGAGCAATAACAGAAGTGACGAAGAGACAGATGTGGGTATACGTTCATCTTTTTCTGTGCCAATTGTTCTTTTTTCGTTGGTTTTCTTTGCCGCAGTGGCATTCTAAAGTCCAAGACCACAAAACGTGTTTGGAGTATACACGTTTGGGCCAGTGTCGTGTACATCGAGAAAAGGAACGGTATCACCCTTTGTACATGAGATTATACTATACATGTCATACAAGAAATCAACAGGAGCCTTTGCCAGAAATCATCCAAGGTTTCCACTATCCTTGAGAAAGGCAGCAACAAGAGAGAGAAGGCGATAGGGATGGAAGGAAATCTGCCTATTTGCCACCACTGTATCTATTGGTCATGATCGAACTCTCTTCACGTTGCTAGGGTGTTACCTTCAACAATCATGTACTTTGAACCACAAACAAAACCAGTTTTTTATGTTTATCCCACTCTTTATAAAACTTGACAATTTGGTTCTCTATTCCCATGCGCTATATAATGTCAAAAAAAAAATCTTTTTTTTTCTCAGGCGCGTAAACGGTCGTATCATTGAAAATGACAGCCGACCATACCTGTGTCCGCACTACCTCTCTGTTCTCTTTCAGTTTATCCTTTCGAGGACTCTACACGTGCAATGTACTTGTGCTGTTTTGGAAAATATACGAATCGATGTAAGTACTATCTTCGTATGCATATACAACATGCATATTGTTCGGGTTTTGTAAATTATTTGTGGAAACAGGGGAACGGAGGGGTATCACGGTCGGCGTTGTTTGAATGGCTTGTAGGTGTGCATCTGGAAACGATTGGCTGTGTTGGTTGCTGCTTGTTGGATGTGCCAGCTGCTGTCTCTCTTCATCTCTCTGTGCTCGGCACACTGCCGCAAGGAAGTACCTACCTGCACGCCCTACACTAAGCGACTCACACATACACACATGCATACGAAGATGCGTCACTTGCTGTTCGTGACAGCGCTGCTGCTGCTGCTCAGCTCCACTTGCAGCGCGGAGCACCGCTGCATATTTGATCAGATCAAGAGGAAGGCAGGTCCCCCAATGATATCTTTGGTGCGGGAGGTGCCGGGTCGAGGGGAAAGCGCAGTTCAGGCTCTGACTGCAGCTGTGTCTGGATGGGCCCCCATTCGCTTCAAGATCTTCACGGAGGACATGAACATCGCGTCGAGGTACTGCACCGCGGCGGGAAAGACGGCCCCTGACTTCGCCGGGGGAAGAGTTGTGTGCAAGGCGCGTGACGTCTTGACAGCGGATAAGAAGTCAGCCATCGTGAAGCACGTTCTCCCCGCAGCTGTCAATATGCACGTGGAGCGCCTACGTGTGCAGCCACTGACTGGGAACATAATCGTCCCAAATTTCCCAGGAGGTATCTGCGCCGAATTTACAGTGCCAGCTGGCCACCACACGGCAGGTGTGTCCGGTGCGGACATGGTGCTGTACGCTGCAGCTGGCCCGACAGAAGGCTCAACCCTCGCGTGGGCCGTTACATGTGTCCAGCTGCGTGCTGGTCGCCCCGTTGTGGGTGCAATGAACTTTGGTCCGCAATCCGTCTCCGCTTCAGATTACAGTGTTCGGGTTTCTACGCATGAGATTGCTCACGCACTCGGGTTTAACGATGACATGATGATGGACCGTGGGATGTTGTCGTCGGTCATGAATGTGCGGGGTAAACGCGGTGTACTTGTGGTGTCATCTCCCACAACACGGGCGAAGGCCCGATCGCACTACAACTGCCCGACTGCACCCGGAATGGAGCTGGAGGATGAGGGCGGAGAGGGGACGGCGCGATCGCACTGGGAGCGGCGCAACGCAAAGGATGAGTTGATGGCTGGCATCGCAGGGGCCGGCTACTACACGGCGTTGACGTTAGCAGCGTTCGCCGACATGGGCTTTTACCAAGTCGCTTGGGACAAGGCAGAGAAGATGAGCTGGGGCTACAACTCCGGCTGCGATCTGTTGACCAAGAAGTGCTTGAATGCTGGCATCACCGCATACCCGAATATGTTTTGCAATGACAATTATAAGAACAATGCGTATTGCACATCTGACCGTCTCGCATTGGGATTTTGTTTAATTGTCTCATACCTTCAGCCTCTACCCAAACAATACCAGTACTTCGTGGATTCCAAAAAAAGCGGTCATGCTGGCGCCTTGATGGATCGGTGTCCATACATTGAGCCGTTTACAGATACCTATTGCGCAAACGGAAAGGCAGCCTCAATGCCAGGGAGCCGCATTGGTCCGTCATCAAGGTGTCTGAAAGGGGACAGCCTCCATGATGGTGTTGAGTCTATCAAGGACGTGTGCGCAGAGGTGTCGTGTAAGAAGGGCAAGGTGAGTGTGCGGTACCTTGGCGACAACACCTGGTACCCATGTCCTGCTGGCAGCAGCATTACGCCAAAAAAGACGTTTGTACGCGGAAGGATTGTGTGCCCCACTTACGCCGAGGTCTGCAATGCATTGGTGGGCAAGGGCAAATCAGACGGCCACAGCGGTGACAGGAGAGCTCTGACACTCTTGTCCCCGCTGTTGTGGTTGTGGGTTGCTCTGCTCACCGCCTTTGGTGTTGCCTTTTGAATAGCGTGATCGTGAGCGCGCTGCAGAATGGTGGTTTGGTTCGTGTTTTGTTTTCTTCCAAAAGCACTGATACCTTCTAGTTTTTGTTCCTTATCTCTGACGAGAATGAGGAGGCGATGGATTGAGGATCAGCCACAGGGCGCATCGGTTTTTTGGGGGGGGCACCCACACATTCCACTCGACGCACTACGGGTGATATAGGGCACTTTGGGGGATGTCTGCTTCCGAGTGGTCCCAACGGCAACGAAATGGAATTGGTGCAACATTTTCGTAGAAACCGTCCACAACAGCGTAGAGTGTGGATGGGTAGCAGTGCTGCTATCATTCTACGCTGCAATAGATATACGACGACACCTGGTTAGGAATGAAGAAGCGGTGAAGGTCTTTCCACCTTTCCTCGACGCCGAGGGTATAGACCCACCCTTCTGCCTCTTTTCTTCTTTCGCTTCCCTTACAACCTCGAAGTGTTTTTTGGAGGTGTATGTGTGGAGTAATGCTTATCGTCTGCTGCTGACAGTTTTTCGCTCTGGCTTTTTTATAGGGCATCCGGATATCAGCAACACAACATGCAGAGGAGGTGCACGTTTCAGCTGCAGTAGCAACACGAGAGCATTAATGTTTTTATCTGACTTCCTTTGTCTTTATACCGTACATGTAGAAACTGTGGAGAACCATTGGGTCTCCGCGGTCGGTGTTGTTTGAATGGCTTGTAGGTGTGCATCTGGAAACGATTGGCTGTGTTGGTTGCTGCTTGTTGGATGTGCCATCTGCTGNATCAGCAACACAACATGCAGAGGAGGTGCACGTTTCAGCTGCAGTAGCAACACGAAAGCGTTGGTGTTTTTTGGACATTTTCTTTACTTTTAGGTCGAGAAATTTTGGTATGTTAATTTGCTCCTTCCAATTTTTTTTTTTTCAAGCCTCAAGAGAAATTCTCCATTCTTCCATGTGCCTTTAAGAGACTGACGAAAAATATAAGTGTTAAAGGCCCTATCACCCTAACTATCTCTGTACAATAAAAGAAACGTCTTCAAAGGCGTCGTTCGGACCTTCCCTTTATCAGTTTCTGTTTTTTATTTGTTAAGAAAAATCTCTAAAGACTAATAATTGGGGGATTGACCGAAATATTTAATTTATCTGAGATATCAGAAAATTATGATTGTCCTACTATTTCTGTTCTATATTTCACTGCTTCTCCTGCTATTATGGAAAAGCAAAGTGTACGCTTTTCAACCTTACAGGTCCTTTTTTTCTTTTGGGTTTCAGAGAGCAGTTAAGCCTCTGCGGTCGATGTTGTTTGAATGGCTTGTAGGTGTGCATCTGGAAACGATTGGCTGTGTTGGTTGCTGCTTGTTGGATGTGCCATCTGCTGTCTCTCTTCATCTCTCTG
>NW_008826214.1:7528-10883 GCF_000691245.1 Trypanosoma grayi
GCAGCTCCCGGTGGCGAAAGCAACCCGGCAGCCCCCGGCAGCTGGGACGTTGCAGGGTCTGACAGCAAGGGTGTCAGTAGTGGAGGCAGTGAGACGCTGTCTGAAGTTTCAAACAACGACGTCGATGGTGTCACCCGGGCGTCGCTGTTCGTACCCGCATTATGGATTGGTACGGTGCTTGCCGTTGTCTTTTTTCCGTGAGTAAATATATTTCGGGGGTTATTGTTTATTCTGTATTTGTGGCTTTTATTTTATTTTCTATGTTTTCTTTCACCCTCACTCGGATGGTCGGCAATACCGACCCAGCGCGTTTAGTCCCTCCGTTTCTGTAGCAGCCGATAGCAGTGTCCCCCAGCGGTGTAGAGCGCGGGGAACAACTGCTGCCCTGCACCACGGTCAACCCCCGCCCCCATGCTCTCCAACGAGACAGTAAAACTAGGCTGTCCTTTGGGTATGCCTGAAGTGAGCATCGGAGCTGCAATGGTGTATGTAGATGGTGGGGGTTGTGATCGTGAACTTTCTTTTTTAACCGTATAGGTATTAACTGTGGAGAGCCATTGGGTCTCCGCGGTCGGTGTTGTTTGAATGGCTTGTAGGTGTGCATCTGGAAACGATTGGCTGTGTTGGTTGCTGCTTGTTGGATGTGCCATCTGCTGTCTCTCTTCATNGCACACTGCCGCAAGGAAGTACCTACCTGCACGCCCTACACTAAGCGACTCACACATACACACATGCATACGAAGATGCGTCACTTGCTGTTCGTGACAGCGCTGCTGCTGCTGCTCAGCTCCACTTGCAGTGCACAAAGTTCAAGTGACGAGAGTGTTGCAGAAATTCCACCCAGCGAAAGCAACCCGGCAGCTCCCGGTGGCGAAAGCAATCCAGCAGCTCCCGGTGGCGAAAGCAACCCAGCAGCTCCTGGTGGCGAAAGCTACCCGGCAGCTCCCGGCGGCGGAAGCTACCCAGCAGCTCCCGGTGGCGAAAGCTACCCGGCAGCTCCCGGTGGCGGAAGCTATCCGGCAGCTCCTGGTGGCGAAAGCTACCCAGCAGCTCCCGGTGGCGAAAGCTACCCAGCAGCTCCCGGTGGCGGAAGCTACCCAGCAGCTCCCGGTGGCGGAAGCTACCCAGCAGCTCCCGGTGGTGAAAGCTACCCGGCAGCTCCCGGTGGNTGCGGGAGGTGCCGGGTCGAGGGGAAAGCGCAGTTCAGGCTCTGACTGCAGCTGTGTCTGGATGGGCCCCCATTCGCTTCAAGATCTTCTCGGAGGGCACAAACCTGGCGGCCAGCCACTTCACGTTAAATTGTCAATGCCTAAGCCTTTAGTTTTACGTCGCTTTGATTGCTTTTTGCCGCAATGGAGAAGCCTCTGCAGTGGTCAATGCTTCGTTTTTCCGTCCTCAGCGGTGTGACTCTCACGCGTTTAAGTCTTTGCTGAAATCCATGATGGGGTTTGTCACACCCTAAAGTGTATATTTGGACATTGAGGTTTCGCAAGAATTGTCGAAATGCAAATGGCAGGATTGCTTGGGGTATGTTTTGTGCCTTCTTAGGAAAGTGCTCGTTCAAAAGCAAACCATCTTGCCGAATAAAAATGTCTCTTCTTGTCTTCGGGACGCTTATTCGGGTTGGTCAGCGCATTCGCGTCGCTTCAGTGATGCTACAATCACGACAAAGCTCTGCTCCGGTTGAGACCTTTTTCTTGGCAAATGATCCGCGCTCACATATAAGCACACAACAATCTATAATAGTATTAATAAGAATATGTTGTTGGAAGTATTCTGTTTGATCTAAAGGAAATAGGCAAACGGAATAATTGAAGAAAAATATTCATGCACACAGGGTCCGCCTTCATCCCAACCTTCGGCGCAGCATCATGCAAATAGGTTAACTACATTACATAGGTATATAACATTTAAGCCTTTATTACCATGTGTTGCTTACGAAAGGACAACTTTTGGCCCCCTAACCCGCAGCGCGGCGGTCCCAATGGGTTTTGGTGGGGTGGAAATTTTGGAAACTACTCACCACCCCAAAGGCCCAATTGCCACCCTAACCATAAATCAAACCATGGGAACCAGGGGTAAAATATCATGGAGAAGGAAATGCATCAAATGATATAGTGAATAAACCCCCATCGCATGAGAGTCTTTTCAGAATCTTTTACAACAAAAATGCGTTAGCAGGCGCGGGGCGCAGAAATAGACCCCATCCCTTACCCCCATTTGCGGCAGAACATCAGCATTGCATAAAAACTCTCGGGGGGTGAGTGCGGCCACTGCATTTACCTGCCAGATTTCGCGCCCCTTGTTCCCAGTTGGGAAATCACGGGAAAAACCTTTCCAATAAGTTATTTCAGGAACGTGGGGCGGTGCCCGGTTAAAAAGGCAGGCATAAGCAGCAAATTATTTGTAGAGACGCCCAAAGCACGACATGCTTTCAAACGCGCCATCCGGTTGGGGTTAAGAGGTGTTTTGCTGGAACGTATTGGCTTTTTTTTTGCACCCTGAAAAGCGCATGGGTTCTTTTTTTTTTTTTTTGTAAGCTCGCCTGGGGCCGGACACGACGAGAGCCTCTCCCACAACACCCCCAGACGAACGATGCGGTCGCTTTGTCGTTCTGAATTTTGCACCTTGTGGCTTCCAAATGTGGGAAGGGCGGCTCGCGCCGAGGCGCCCCCACACTGACACAGACCCGGACACCTGGAAGGTTGGACGGGGCTTCGCCAACAAGAAACGGGGCCTGCCAAATCCAAAAACGAAAATTAAAAAACAATTGGGAAACACGAACAACTCTGAGGGAACAGGCGCCCGACACCGAGTTTCCAGGAGGGAGGGAAAGGCCCGAGGCCCCTTTCCCCCAAACCAATCATAAAAGAAAAAGGAAACGTTTTCCCGAGCCGCCCCATAGCACGCCAGCGCGGAGCACCCAATCCGAACGAAACCGATCAGCGCGGGCGGGGGTTCGCTGGCGAAAGTGGGGCGCGGAGCGCGTCGCAAGCCCGCCGCCCCCTTATCGCGGCTAAGCGGGGCCCTGGCGCACCGCACCCTTTTGGGCAAGGCCGTTCGAAGGTTCCCCGTCCGGGCGCAAATTTGTCGCCACGGTGGGGCGGCATGCCCCGCCCCTATTGTTCCGGGACCTTCCGCTTTCCCAGCGGCGCATTCGGCTTCGAGGCCGCGCTTCCTGAACACAGGGGAAGGGCGACCCCAACGAGCCAGCCCGACCACGCCACGCTCCGGAAGCATGCCCGCGCGCCTGCCGGATGCAAATTGCCCCCGGGCGCCTTCAAAGCCAACACGGCCGCCCCGGCCCCAGCGTGTAGAATTATGTTTTGGGCCTTTTCTTCTGCAGCCTTTTCGC
>NW_008826215.1:0-2325 GCF_000691245.1 Trypanosoma grayi
CCTCGCAGCGGGTGCAACACACGCGTAGGAACGAGCGAGGCATAGTGAAACACTCCATCACAGAAAAAAAGAGAATCACACACGCGCGCGCGCAAGGGAAGAAGGAAAAAAAATAAAACAGACAAAAAAAGAGGAAGAAAGACCCCTCCAAACACACAAAGAAAAAGAAACAAAGAAAGAGGAGAAGCAGTACTAAAATCCATATAAGTGAGGGTGAGGGATCAGGCGCATATATCTTTGTTTATACATCTGACATCTTATGCTGCGTGCTCGTCTCCACGTCTCCTTCAAGGGCGGCGCTGCGCTGCGGCGGCATGTCGGCCCGCTGCTCTGCAGCTACCGGCGCCAGGCGTCTGCCGCCCCTCGCGGCGACTTCTCGCACGTCACACACAACACCGTGTGGGGCCTGTGGAACGAGGGCAACCTCTTCTCCCTCTCCGTGCCGGAGCTCGCCTTCTTTCTGCAGGAGCACTGCAAGGTCGCTAACGTCGACGCGCGCGCCAAGAAGAGCGCACTGGTGCGGCAGGTGGAGGAGATCCTCTCCGCCGAGCAGGCCAGCGTGACGGTGCAGCAGGAGGACAACCCGCACGCCGTCGTCATCACCGACTACGACCGTGCGGAGGAGGCACTGGAGGAGGCCGACGAGTACGGCGACTGGGGCGCCGAGCCGGGCTTCGAGGACAGGCGTGAGCTCGACTTCATGGAGCTCAGCCCGGGTCGCATGGGCGAGCGCTACGACCCGCTGTCGCCGCGCTCCTTCCAGCTGATGCACAGCGACACCACTGGCGACGTTGGCATCGCCGCCATTGACCCGAGCCGGCTGCCGGGGCAGAGCAAGGTGAAGAGTGCGCTGACGCCCGTCGACGTCAGCCCGAATGAGGCAAACAAGATGCATTTCCGCAGCGCCTTCGAGTGGTGTCTCATGAACATTTGGAATATGAACATGCCAGGTGAGCTGAACATCGGGGCTGGAAAGGCCCTCTATTACCGTCATGTAGCCAAGCATAACCGCAACGTGATGCCGCTCTGGACGCTGCAGCGACACTTGTATGCGCAGCACCCTTACGTCTGGTTTGCTATTGCGAGCGAGTCAAATGTGACGGCGATGGAGGGGCTTGCCGCGAAGCTTGGTATGAGTCTCGTGCAGGAGCCGACAACAAGCTACAAGGTCACCATCCGCCGCATGGGGGAGCAGTTCGACTGCGAGCTCAACGGGCAGATGAAGTGCACGATGTTCAACAAGCCATGGGACCGTTTCCTCGTATCGCACTACGTTCGTAGCAAGATGCCGGATCTGCGTTACGTTGTGCGCGCACGCCACCCAATCAAGAAGCGGGTGGCGGATGCGTACTTGGAGGCCGATATCCTCCGCAGCACACGCGACTCTGTTCAGTCGGTGCTGTCGCCGGAGCTGGGCGACGTGGTGTACTGCTGCGAACGTGTCGTACGCAAGTGGGCGATGCGCACCACCACTGGGGTTACGCTGCAGCTTGTGGAGACAAAGCGCACTCCGCTCATCATCACAAAGGCTGGCGATGAGGGTGAGCGGTTGGAGTACGAGTGGATCGTCCCACTACCACAGCAAGCTGAGCGCATCGATGTGGCGTCACTCAGCGACGAATTGTGGGAGTACGGCAACAAACTTGCGGAGGCGCTCGAAGAGGGAATGGAGGAGCTGATGGCGCACACCATGACGGCCGTGTCATCGTATTGACCATGCTGAGGGATGGTGTGGCGTGAGAGCAATGAAAGGATGGTTGTAACACTCTAGGAAGAGGAAGAGGGGTGGGGTGAGGAGGGAGGAAGAGAGCGAGAAGAGAGATGGGGGCGGGAGGAGACGAGGAAGGTTGGTGAGGCGGTGCGACGACGCTATGAGTTTTATACCTTCATCTGTTTGCTTGTATCGCTCACACGTGGCTGTCCCTGGCGCTGCAGACAACGAAAAGGAGCGGTCCTCGCACTCTCTCTTTTTTTTTTGTGGTTTTCTTTGTTCTTCCCCCGCAGCACGCACACCGACGCACAATTGCATGAACATATGTTGTATTTCGGCTCTTGTTGCCGTTCACCTGTGTGCTTCGTTTCCTCACGGGCGGGCCGTCTTTTATTTCTTTGTTTCCGCTGTTGTTGTCGTTGTTGTGTGCGTGTGTTTCTTTTCGTTGTGTTTGCCCTTCGTCCCTGCTTGTGTGCCCGCCGCCGCCCCAACAGACAGAGAGGCAGACGCATTGCTGCTGCGGGCGGGGCGGCAGGCAGCAGGAACTCAGGCGCCGAGGTGTGCGTTGGGGCGCCCGCAGTGGCGAGGGCCGCGGCATCCGTTTTTTTTTTTTT
>NW_008826215.1:2589-10871 GCF_000691245.1 Trypanosoma grayi
AGAGACAGTCTTTTGACTCCCTATCGCATACACAGATACAATCACATGCATATCTGCACCTCTTCTTCCTATGCTGGCGTACTTCGCTTGGGGCGGCTGCTTGAGCCGCATCTCTTTCTTTCTTGCTGCATGTCGTTCTTCTAATTCTCTTTGTTTTTCGTTTTTGTATTGTTATTATTGTTGTCCCTGCCCGACGTGTTGTAGCATCAAACGCTCAAGCTGAAGTCTTTTGGGAAGCTAGTTTTTTCTCCACGACAGGAGTGTGTGTTAGTAGGCCGACCGCTGCAGCGAGATCGCCCACCTGAAAGCACGACGAGGGCAGTAGCAGCAGTTGCAGGAGGCTGCCGTGGTGGTGTGTGTAGAGACTCTGCGTGTTGCAGCAGCGAGAGGGAAACGGGGCGCGCGCAGCGAGACGGTGTCAGAGTCATCCGGTGCGTTGGAGTAGTGGGGCGGCTTCGCATATCAACTAGGAGAAAAAAAACGCCACGCATCCGCACCGCATAGTCCTCATCCCGTATATCTATAGCTATCTATCTATCTATATATACATACATACACAAGCAGCGATTCAACTAACCCAAAGCAGAAAAGAAAAGAAAAGGCTATTTATAATACTGAAATAAAACCAAAAAAAGAAACACAGAGACACGCACAGAGAAGCAGAGCAGCTTCCTTCAAGCCCAACAGACGAAGTTGAAAGGTGGGGGTGGGGGCGTAACGAATACGACAACACAGAACGAATAATAATAAACGAAAAAGGAGACAGGGGGGGGAGAAAAAAATAATATAATACCATTAGACGAGAGAGGCTGTGCCGCACCTGCGTGTAGGCGTGCTGTTTCCAGAACCAATTTTGTTTGTTGTTTTTCTTGCAATACCGTGGTGAGTGATGCCGCCGAAGGGTCCCAAAGTGGCAGCCCCGAAGGGGGCGCCAGCGCGCAAGGGGCCGCCCGCCGCAATGCTGGCGAAGCTGAAGCAGCACATGGAGAAGCAGAAGGAGGAGGAGGAGCGGCGGCGGAAGGAGGAGGAAGAGGAGGAGCAGCGCCTGCGTGAGGAGGAGCGCATCGCCGAGGAGCAGCGTAAGTTTGAGGAGGAGGAGCGCGCACGCGAGCGCCAGCGCCGCAAGGAAGAGGAGCGGCAAACACGCAAGGACACCAAGAAGGGAGCACGCAACGGGGCGCTGGAGCGCATGGCCGCGGCGGGATTCATCCTGCCAGACGTGGAAAAGATACGTGAGGAGCAGCGGCAAGAGCNAAAGCCGAAACGGCAGCCGCAGCAGCACCAGCAGGCAGCTGCACCACGCCACGTGGACGCCGTGGCGCCGCCTCCCAAGGACGAGGAAGAGGAGGAGGAGGAAGAGGAGAGCGACCACGACGACGAGAAGACAGTGGCAACGGAATCCGACGGGGAGGTCGACGAGGACGACTGGGAGGCGCTCATGGAGCGTGACGACCGGCGTGAAGCACGCCATGCGGAGAACGTGCGTATCCGTGCCGAACGCGCGGAGCGGGCGCAGCGGCGGCAACAGGCGCGGGAGGAGCGCGCAAAGGCACGCGCCGAGGCGGCAGCAGCAGAGCGAGCGAAGCAGCACGTCCTCGAGAGCGTTGTGAACCTCCGTTCGCCCATCTGCTGCGTGCTCGGCCACGTTGATACGGGCAAGACGAGTCTTCTTGACCGCATCCGTGCCACGAACGTTCAGGGCGGCGAGGCCGGCGGCATCACGCAGCAGATCGGCGCCACCTTCTTCCCCCGCGATGCCCTCGTCGACGCGACGGCGGAGATCAACAAGAAGTACAACTACAATCTGAATGTGCCGGGTCTCCTTGTTATTGACACGCCCGGACACGAGTCCTTCACAAATCTCCGCAGCCGCGGCAGCAGCCTCTGCGACATCGCAATCCTCGTTGTGGACATCATGCACGGGTTGGAGCCGCAGACACGCGAGTCTATTCGTCTTCTGAGACAGAAGAAGTGCCCCTTCATCATCGCCCTCAACAAGGTGGACCGGCTCTATGAGTGGGCCCCGTACAACAACATGGATTTTGAGCAGACTCTTTCTAAACAGATGGATAATGTCCGCAGTGAGTTCGACACGCGCCTCTCACAGGTAAAACAGGAACTTCTCGCAGAAGGTCTTAATTCCGAGCTGTACTACAAGAATAAGGATGTGCGTAAAGTCGTATCCATTGTGCCAACTTCCGCCAAGACAGGAGAGGGTATTTCCGACCTTCTGCTGCTAGAGATTCAGCTCGTGCAGCAATTCATGGAGGGAAAAGTCACCTACAAGGACGACCTGCAGTGTACTATTCTCGAGGTCAAGCCTATCACAGGGTACGGTGTTACAGTCGACGCCATCCTTATCAACGGTGAACTGCACGAAGGGGACAACATCTGTCTCTGTGGCCAGAATGGTCCTATCTTCACGCAAATTCGTGCGCTTCTCACGCCGCAACCGCTGAAGGAGCTTCGTGTGCGGGGCGAATACGTCCATCACAAACACATGAAGGCAGCGATGGGAATCAAAATTGCTGCCAATGATCTTGAGTTTGTCATTCCCGGCACGCCGCTACTTGTTGTGCACAGTGGCGACAACAAGGATGCGATTGCGAAGGAGGTCATGAAGGAGGCCAACAGCGTTGCCGACCAGCTCAGCCCCGACGGCATTGGTGTGACGGTGCAGAGCTCAACACTCGGTTCGCTCGAGGCGCTTCTGGCTTTCCTGAAGGACATGAAGATTCCTGTTGCGAGCGCCTCCATCGGCCCACTGCACAAGCGGCACATGATTCAGGTGCTCTCGATGAAGCGCAAGGCGCCGCGCTACGCGGTGGTGTTGGTTTTTGACGTCAACGTCTCCGAAGACGCACGCGACATCGCCAAGAAGAATGAGATCGATGTCTTCGAGGCCAAAATCATATACCACCTCTTCGACATGTTCACGCGGTACATCGAGGACTACGAGAACCGTGAGAAGGAGCGGGCGCGCGCCATTGCGGTGTTCCCTGTGCAGCTGTCCATCATCGGCGATGCGATTCACAACTCGGACCCGATCATTCTCCCAGTGAAGGTGGAGCGCGGGCAGCTGCGCCCCGGCACACCGCTTGCGGTGATGCGCGGTGACATGCCGCTGCTGCTGGGTCGCGTCATGTCGCTGGAGCGAGAGAACAAGAACGTCCCGGTCGCACGTATCGGGAACGAGTGTGCAGTGAAGATTAACTCGGGCGAGACCGGTGTTGTGTACGGCCGCCAGTTCGACAAGTCGGACTCGGCCTTCTCGCTTATCAACCGGCCCTCCGTCGATGCGATTAAGAAATTCAAGGATGAGCTCTCGGAGGACGACATCAACCTACTGGCAACGCTCATTAAGGTCCTGAAGGTGCCGCCGCGGTAACGCGAAAACACAGGCATCGACATGTGCAGCTCTGTGTGTGTGTTTGTGTGTCGTAGTATTATTGTTATTATTATTATTATTATTATTGGAAGGACGAAGAGGATGTGGAAAATGATGAAAACAGATTTGTGATCATCACTGACAGGCCACCACAAAACGAAACACGAAAGAAAACAAGAATGATAAGGAGATCCAACAAACAGAAAACAAAAACAAGGTGGAAGAAGAGTTACTGCGAATAAAGCGAGAAGAAGGGATGCTAACGAACACAGAAACGCATACACACAGATGCAGATAGATGCATTTATGTATCTGCAACACATCCATATAAGCGTGCACACGGAAGAGGTGTGAGATGGGTGGGTGAGGAGGGGAATGGGGAAAGGACTAAAGAGGATGGGCGACGCTGGCGCATACGTTTGGTTCGCCCTCACTCTTCAATGCGTGTCTGTCCATTTGTCGGTGAGGTGTTTTATGGCGCGACTTAACACCAGAGGGGAGTCCACCGCCGCCAACTACGTGCCAACTCTCGCAAGGCACCGCGGGAATGAAGTGAAGGCGGAGTTGAGGCACTTGTTGTGGCGCAGGTTGAGGGTGCGACATGCGGAGGTGATCCCCGACGTCATGTTTCGTTGTTTTCGGATTCTTTTTTTTTTGTTTCTCTTTTTTTTTTTTATTTGGACTGAGACGGGAACGTGAAGGGAGGAAGCAAAGCCGAAAGGAGAGGGGAGGAAAAAATCAAAGATGAAAAGAAAAGGACCACCGCCAATTTCACTCACCGCAAGGTTTCTGCCGCTGTGACATTTTGATCTGATTTTTTGTCTCTGTGTGTGTGTAAGAGTGTAAGAGTGGCTCCGGCTGCGGGGGTGGAAGGGGGATTGCTGCTGATGCCTTTTCTTCTTTTTTTTGCTTTTCTTTCCTCTCTCTGTTCTTTGTGTGCACTCCCGCCCCACCTGTGCCGCTTCTTTCCCCCCGCACCAGCGGTGCTGCAGGCCTGGAGAGCGGCGAGGTGCATTAGCGTGAAGGCAATGCTGCAGGACGTGCACTTCGATCCCGCAGCATCCACAAGCGAGGAGGAGCGGGAGGCGAGGGCGTGGCAGCAGGTGAAACACCACGCAGTGGTGACGGCTGAGCAGGCGGAGAAGCGGCTGTTGGACTTGGGTGAGCTGCGCGCGGCGGTGGAGGAGCAGCTCGGGGTGCTGGACGTGCGGGAGAGTGAGACGGCCCGCCGTCTGCACGCGGAGTCCGACCAACTCGTGCGGCAGGTTCGCCTGCGCGAGGAGGAGCTCGTCGCGATGCTGCGGGACAGCTGTGGCCTCCGCCGCACGCAGCTACAGCGCGTCCTTGAAAGCATCGCGGCGAAGGAAAAACAGCTGGTTGGTGAGAAGGCGCGGGTGGAGGAACGTGAGCGGGACGTTGTTGAACGCGCCGCCGCGCAGCTTCGCGTTGTGGAGCTGCTCGTCGAGTCCGCCTTCTTCCATGTGCCGGACCAGGATTTCTACGTCGTGACCTCCGCCCCTCTTGTGGCTGAGCGGCACTTGACACTCGTGCAGGAGCTGGTACCATCCCTTCTTCCCTCCGCCCTCACTGTTCCCATCACCAGCTCCGCCGTGCATCTTCCCCTGCGCTCAACAGCAGTACCAACAGGAATTGGTAACAGCAACAACAGCAAGGCGTGTATGGCTCTACAGGATGGTGTATTTCACTACATTGCCACGGCTGGCGGCACGAAGCCTTTTCGCAACCCCGTAGAGAATGACGCAGTGCGGGTGCAGTGCAGTGCTCCCATTGTGCTCGGAGAGCTGAGTTTCCTCTGTAGTGCCATTGATGCTGCACGCACTACGCCCGCTGTGCTTGAGAGGCAACGCTTTCGCACCGCTTCTCAGGAGAAGGCGCGGATTGAAATTGACTTTGGCGACCGGCGCTGGGTAGTTGGCGAAGCGTACGCACTACGTCACGGCCACGCAACAGAGCACGCAGCGCTGCGCTCATGGCGTCTCCTTGGCAGCCGTGACCGCTCACGCTGGGTTGTGCTGGACGAGAAGAGGCATAACCATACGCTGGGCAGTGCACCGTTCAACGTGGCTGCGTTCAACATCGATGAGGAGCGTGTTCTCTCGGACACGCGGGATATATGGCAGTGCACTTCAGGTGAGCGGTGCGCATTTCGCTATATCGCACTGGAGCTCACTGGCCCTGACGCTGTTGGTGCGCACCACTTGGAGTTGTCCGGGATGGAGCTGTACGGTTACCTGGTTAACAACGTGCAAGTACGAATGCGGTTGGAGGACTGAATTAAGTCCGTGTTATTTCGTGGGCTTTTTTTTTTGGGTGGGGTGTTGTTCGCCACCGCGCATAGTTATCGAAACAGTACTCCGGCAATATATATATATATATATATATATATGCACAACATGTGTTTGCTTTACATCCGTTTTTTTTATTTGTTTTTTTTTTCCTTGTATGTGTGGGTGCCCAAAAGCTGACTTTCTTGTGATATTCTGATCTTCTGAGGAAGGACATAAACACAGAGACACACACACACGCACAGTTGCACACAGTTACACATATAAATAGATATACAGATGCCCAGTGGGGCTCCGTTGCTTCGGGCCCCGCACTTCACGTACGACACCCCAGCCACGTTCACACGTGCGGCGCTACCAACGTACAATGAGGTTTCCGTTGCCGACCGTGTCGTCAAGGTGTGTGCATGGACAGACAACTCCGCCGACTTCGTCTACGGCGACGGCACAGTGCTCTCCTTTTGCGACGAGATGCAGACGTTTGTTGCTATCACATCCGCCACAAACACCGTGCTAAAGCCTTGTGGCTCTAGTGGTCATACAAATAGCGATAATGCAGATAGCAACGAGGGTGACTACTTTTTTACATCCCTCACGCTTTCCAAGTATGAGAATAAAGTCAAGGAGGCCCTCCACATCTACAACTACTACTCCCCTCGGCCTCGCATCATAGCCGGCCTCACAGCAGTCCCGTGTGAAGTGTGGCGTCAGCATAGTCCAATCGATTCGCTCGTTATTGCAGAAGACCGCAGCCTTTTTGAGCGCCATGGATTGCGTGCCACGTTGTGGTGTGCGTTGCGCCGCATCTCCCTGTCACTTCACGGCGGGCGGGCGACCTTTTCCGTGCGCTGGCCCGCACCAGCGGTAGAGCGCAACGGTGCACGCTCTATCTTTGTTCGCCCCGTGGACGAGAACGGCTACGTGACAGGAACACTTGAGAGCCTGCGTGCTTTTCATTACGTCTGGGTGGAGCAGACGTTCCCCGTGCTGGACCCACCGGAAGAATGGGCGGAAATGTTGGCGGTTGCAGTGCGGCTCGACGCGGAGATCCCACTAAACGGCGCCGTTGGGTCTGATAGCATCGTCTCTGCTACACAGAAGCAGGACGGAGAGGAGCGTCCCACGTTGTATCGCACGACGCCTCGCACTGCGCAGGATCGACAGCCCTGTCGGTTTTCAAAAATAAAGCGGGAACACGTCCACGCTCTCATCGCCACTTCGCAGATGCAGAATGCAACCTGTAATCGTCTTATACGAGACCCAAGTGAGCGTGTTGTGTGGCGCTACGACGCAGATCCCATGGGACGAGTGCCGCACGCTGTCTATTGGGGTTTGCACCCAGATAGGATAGACACAGTCTCTCATCTACCATCACCGGGTAACTCCAAGAGCAACAACAGTAGTAATGCTGATGCCATTCTAGGATGTTGTATACCTCGTTGCACGATTGGCTCTGTGCTGGCGATGGTGCGCGAGGACGAGAGTGTCGTTGTTGCCGCGCCGCAGTGCAACAGTTACGTCATTCACCACTTGCGCCGCGATGGGACGCACAACGCGTACCACCAGGGCCCTGACGGTGAGCTTGGCCTCCCACCAGTCATTCCCCAGCGCCCACATGACAAGAATGCTGGTGAGGATGAACAACGCGATGGTGGCTGCAACGAGACGACCTCCACTGAAGGTGAATTGTCATCAATGACGGCGCGTGAGCGCACGGATGGAATGGTCACCTCCCGAATTGGCGCCACCTCATCACTGTACATTAGCGGCGTCCTTGAAGAAGCGCCGTTCTCTGCTCTCCACCGTGGTCGCTATCTCCCAGACGTGGGTGCCTCGTGCATTCAACTTTCCCAGCTGAATCTCGCATCCCTGCGCGCACAGCAGCAAGAAGCGCTCGGTGGTATTGCAACTGTTGCGGCAGGCGTTCAGACAATTGGTGTACCGGGTCTTGGTGGTGGTGAATCGTCTCTTGGCGTTCCTGGAGAAGGGGCATCAGTAACAGTAGAAGTTGCAGCCACAGCAGCGGCTGCGGTGGACCGAACTCGGATGCGTATTGTTTCGAATGATCCCGCCCTCGCAGTGGCGGCAGCGGAGGGGAATGTGGTGTACTTGACAAGCGCCATCAACGGAGTTGGGACCTTTGCGGCACTGACGAACGGTACTATACGATGCCACTTTGACGACCGCACAATTCTGTTCCTCATCCCTGCAGCCGATGATAGAGAGGAGAACTTAGTGGCCACATGCCTCTTCCGCGACGCCACACAGTGCTCAATGCGGCTGGTGAAGTGCCTCCCACATCACCCAATGTACCGCTACGTTGCCCACGCACTGCAGTTCCGCCGCTTCGCTCGCCTTTCCCCAGAGGCGCGGACCGCTGTTGTGGAGGACACTGCCGCGCTGAAGCTGCAGTTGCTCGAAGACACGGAGTGGCGCCGCGAGAGCGAGGCCGAGCGAGAGCTGCATCAATTGCTGAGTCGCACAGAAGCCCTTCTCTCAGGCAATGACGAGCTTGGGCGCGTGAATCGGTCTCTACTCCACAACGGGAATGATGACCCCTCTGCCTATTTTTCTGGAAACCCCTAAGC
>NW_008826216.1:0-311 GCF_000691245.1 Trypanosoma grayi
CGGCGGCGACGCGAACCCCAACAGGCCGGCGCAGGGCATCGTGCGCGACACGCGGGAGTTCGACTTGGGGCCGCGGCGCAGCAGCAACAAGCGGAAGAGGGGCGCGCGGCGCTGACAGGCGACAGGACAGTCTCTACGCACACCCACACGCAGAGAGAGAGAGAAAGAGGGAGGGAGGGATGGAGAGACACGCAAAAGGGAGTGGTGTGCTGCGAGGTCTCTCAGTCCCGCGCACCTTCCTTGTGTGCGTGCAGTTAAGACGTCGACGTGTAATCACGAAGGAAGGCGAGACATGACGAGAGGTGTGGCGG
>NW_008826216.1:328-10815 GCF_000691245.1 Trypanosoma grayi
AGAGAGAGAGAGAGAGAGAGACAATGTGTGGATGTGAATGTGCATCTCCTGCGTCTCGCACTCAACAGGGACTGGTATGTCACACGAGCTCACTCCCCAATCCCCACCCCTTACTTCTTTCGTCCTCCCTCAATGTATGTGTGTGATGCAGTGAACAAAGACCAGCGAAGGAGAATCTAGACATATACACGCAGCGTGTGCACGTGTACTGTGGCCCAATTTAAATATCTAGTTGTATTTGGCTCTATTCATACGTGTGCCGCGCAGATGCCACCGGTGACGCTCGACCCCATTTACGTCTCGTTCCACAACGACGACAGCAGCATGACGACGTCGTGCCTCGTTGACGGGCGTTCCGACACGTTCATTCTCACCACTGGTGGGTTCCCGCAAGACATCATCTTCGCCGTCGGCACCTCCGCCGCGCCGAGCATCTCGCGCTTGCAGCTGTGCCTCCACGAGGCGAAGGACATCGTCGTGGAGCGCTGCAGCTCCGCACTGCCCACCGCCTTTGAGAAAGTCGCCGAGCGCACGCTGAAGCGCTCCGCTGACGGCAGCAAGCAGATCGAGCAGCTCGACTTCGACGTGAACGGCGCCGGCAAGGGGGTGCGGTACTTCCGCCTCCGCCTTCTGTCGGGCTACAGCCAGTTCGTCGGACTGTGGAGCGTAGAGGCGGAGGGCGAAGAGTCACAGCAGCGCATCGCCGTGATTGAGTCGCGCCCCGAGGTGGTGCTTTGACGTGCGGAGAGAGCGGCTGCGCGGCAGCCGACATGCACGCACGCAGGTACGCACAGAGTGGGGGCCGCGCGGCGGCGATGTAGAGAAGCCGCAGCCACGCAGGGCTGGGGAGTGAAAAAGCACACACGCACACGCATGCATACATACATGTGCCACATCTATCTATCTATCTATGTGGATCTTCCTTGGCGGCATGTGGTAGTGGAAGGGGTTTAGGCAGCACACTAACCTGTGGATTTGCGTCTAGATTCTATTTATATTATATATAGATATATCTATCTATATATACGAACCACAACGCAGCAGGAGGAATAGAGAGAAGGAGATAATGCGGATCCGTGCGCTTGTTTTGTAGAGGCTCTTGCGACTGTGTGTGCGTGTGTGTGTGTGTCTGTGTGGCAAGTAGTGAGGCAACGTGTAGAGACACCGAGGAGAAAAGGGACAAGAGAAGAAGAAAAAAACATCAACTGTTGTGTGGATAAGATAAGTGGCGTCCTCGGTTTCGTTTTTTCTGCATGTGTTTCCTTCCCTTGTGCCCAACGCACTTCTTCCCTTTTTCTCTCCCTCTTCGTGTGCGTGTGTCTCGTGCTGTTTCTGTCGCGGCTCAGAGAAGGAGAGCAAAGGCGCAAAAGTAAAAGGGAGAGAGGCGGTGGTGGTTGGGACTGCGACTCGACGAAGGGCGTCTCCTCCACGTAATTCACGAAGAGAAGCGAAACAGTAACAGGGGAAGGCCACCTCAGCCCTCCATACGCGCACGCACAGGGATACCACTGTGACAGGACCCCACAGAAGCAGCACGGGTGTGGTTGGGTAGCGGACATGGCGACACTGCTTGATCAGCAGCCGCCGGTGGACCCGGGGCAGAAGGCGCTCATGCTGGCGAAGGACAGCACGCTCGCGACGGCCGGTATGAACGTTGTGGGTGGCTACCTTATGGGCTTTGTCTTCTCCCTCTTCGGCGCGATGATCTCCGCCGAGACGGCGACGCAGCGCATGGGCACGGCCGACTTCTTCCGCCACAGCCTGCGCAGCGCGAGCAAGTTGGGCTGCAGCTTCGCGTACTTCGGCTTCCTCTTCGGTGGCGTCGAGGTGGCGCTGGAAAAGCGGCGGGGCCGCAAGGACGTGTGGAACCCGACGTCGTCCGGCGCGATCCTCGGCGGCGTGTACGGCTGGCGGTACTACAAGGCGCCCGGCTTCGTCGGTGGCATCGTCGGCGGCGCGGCCTTCTCGCTGGTGTTCGAGCGCATGATCGACGCCCTCGGCTTCGCGCAGCACTGAGGCCGTGTGTGTATGTGTGTGTCTGTCTGTCTCTTTCTGTAGTTAGCGAGAGTGAGGGAAGGATTGCGTGTGCGTGTGCGTGTGGCTTGGTGGGTTGGTTGGTCGGTGGTGTGTCGCGTTGCATCTCCGCCCACGCCTCCGTCGCACGCACGAGCACACGTGTGTGTCTGGTTGTTGGTATTATCTTTGTAAATGAGTAACGGTCTCTGGTAACACATCATCACAATGCAGACGGGCGCAGAGAGGAAACAAGAACGCTTTTCTTTTTTCGTTCCTTTGGTGGGTGTTGGCTGTGTGATGTATTGCTGACGCGGCTGTATTCGCTGCTGCGGGCGGGGCGGCGCCTCAACCTCTCTGTCCTCCACCTCTCTCTTTCTCTCTATGGCGTGTGTGCACGCGGCCGCTGCTGCAGCGATACCACGCGCACACTCACAAGCGCACACGCAAACAAACACATAGGAGGGGGCGATAGCAAACGCAAATAACATCAATAAGCGTGAGAGCGAGCGGAAGTAACACAGGGAGGGAGTAAGTAAGTACGTACGGGAAATACAAGGGAAGCCCACAAGACACATTTACCAAACCAAAACCAAAGACATAACAAGGGAAACGGCAGATGCTTCGACGCCTCACTGCTCGGCCGCTCTTCGCCCACCGCGCACTCGCTGCCGGTTACGTCACAGCCTCTCCTGCGCGCTACCAGGCCACCACCTCCAGCGCCAGCGAGACACCGAGAGACAACAGCAGCAACACCAATACGAAGTGGCGCCGCCCATCTTTCGCGCAGCAGCGCGCCCGTCGACAACAGCTGCCGCCCGCCTTCGACGTGGTGCACTGGAACGAGGAGGACATGAGCCGTGGTCACCTGCTACGCGTGCTGCACCGTGACAGCTTCGTTGTGCTCGACTACCACCGTCAGGCGAAGAAGATTGGAGAGGAGGGCAACAAGGCGGAGCGCGTCGTGTCGGTGATGCTGCCGGCGGTGTACACGGCACGCTTCCTCGGCGTGCTGGAGGGGCGCGCCGACAAGGTGGAGGTGCAGTCGCGCTACACTAACGCCGTCTTCGCGCCCAACCCGCAGGCGCCGCACACCTTCACGCTGAAGTGCACCTCCACAAAGCCGCCCCAGCAGCGGCAGGAGGGAGCGATGGACGGCAACGGCAGCAGCGATACGTTCGAGTGGACCGTCGACTTCGACGCGGCGGAGTCGCTCATGCTGCACCGCTTCCTCTCGCAGGCACTGCACTACAACACCGGCTTCGCTCGCACAGTCGTATAGAGCTAGTGTGTGTGTGTGTGTGTGTGTGTGTGTGTGAGAGAGAGAGGCTGAACGAACAGAGCGAACAAAAAAAAAGGAGAATAGGTGGGGGAATGAGCGAGACAAGGAAGGAGGGAAGGGGAGAACAGGGTGTCTCTTGGGGGCACGAGGCATATATGGCACCGAGGGAGGAAGCCACAAACAATCAGAAAGGCAAGCAACAAAAAAAAAGCACTGTGAAGCTGTGGGGGTGGAGAGCAAGTGGGGACGGAAGGAAAGGGGGAAGAAGCGGAACGTGAATGGCAGAAGCGCATCTCTCGATTTATCAATCTTTCCATCTGTGTGCAGTGTAGAGGGGGAGGGGGGTGCCCGCCGCCCAGGCGCTGAGGGACTTCCCCGGCCCGCCGTTTGCATCCCGCCGCGCGGCTGGCGGCAGCACGTGGGACAGCCGTGCAACTGTCATTCGCTTCATATTCGTCGGTATGTGTGCAGACGCATATGTGCCTACATTGCGTGTAGTTTTGTGTGTGTGTGTGTGTGTCTGCCTGTGTGTAATCACCCACCTCTTCTCCACTTCTCTCTCTCTCTCCCTATATATATATATATATTGTCCCCGCACGTCTGTGTGCAATCACGCGTGCACGAACCCACGTACGGCTCAAGCATTGGCCTACTGGCACAAGCCAACTTGCTGAGGAAACGAAAACACACCAAGAGAAAACACACTCCGTCACCTTTTCGTCCATGTCCACGGGGTACGACTCGGAGAACGTTCATCGCGACAACGGCGACCCCCTCGAGGAGGTGCGTGACTCAGAATCACACAGTGTTGAGGAGGATCACGACGCCAACATCAACGCCGTGGAGGAGCAGGAGCAGGAGCAGAACCATGAGGAGGATCACGAGTCCTCCCACAACGGCAGGCGCAACGAAGATGACGAACAACACGATGAGCACGACGTGGCCGCCGCCGAGAACGAACGCATCTTCGAGCTGCACCAGAAGCGGCTGCAGAATCAGCAGCATCACTTCTACCAGCGCCCGCAGCGCTCCATCAGCTACATCAACCGCACGCAGGATACGGGGCGCTCAAGCGTTTGCCCCACCGATGCCGCTTCACACCTGCGCTACCGCAGCATCATCTCCTCCGCGCGCTTCTCCGTCGTGCGACGCAGCCCCGGCTCTGCCATGTGCGACCGCATGAGCATCGCGCTGACGGAGGGCGAGCGCATCGCGATGGATCAAATGATGGAGCGCGAGGAGCGGCGGCAAGGGGCNGCCATGTGCGACCGCATGAGCATCGCGCTGACGGAGGGCGAGCGCATCGCGATGGATCAAATGATGGAGCGCGAGGAGCGGCGGCAGGCGGCACTAATGCGCGTCGCCGAGGAGGACGAGCGGCGCGACAAGCTGCTCGTCGAGCAGGAGCTCGCAAAGGAGGCCGCCACGCTCGACCGCATCGTGCACCTCGAGGAGAAGAAGGTCCTCGGCGTGAAGGAGCGTCAGGAGAGGCGCATCGCGCGCATGGAGCAGGCGCGGCTCCGTCGTGAGGCGATGGAGCGTGAGCGGGAGGCGCGACTGGAGTCGACCCGGCAGCGGCGCGAGGAGCGGATCGTCCACAGAGACCCGTACTCAATGTTTAGCGCCAAGGCAAAGTACAAGACGCCCGGCGCCGTCTCCGACTTCTAAGGCGGTGCGCCCACACACACACATACACACATACATCCGGAACTAACTGTGATCGCATATGTGTATTCGCATGCGTGTATGTATCGAATATGTGTGTGTGCGTGCGTGCGCCCAGAAGCTGCAACAAACGGCGTACTACGTCTCCCTCCCGTTCCTTCATCCCTGCGTGTCGCCCATGCGCTCCACTCGCTTCGAGGGAGTGGGGCGGCGGATGGTGGTGGTGGTGGGTGAGGGCGAGGGGCGAGGAGCCGACGAAGCTGAAGGAAACGACGAGGTGGGTGCAAAAGCAAACGGGGAGTGTGGGGGCAGAAAGAAACAAATGTGACGCAGGGTTTGAAAAGAACCAAAAAAGGGGGAAAGGGTATATTGCTTCCATTGAAGACAATCTAAAAAAGGGTCAGTGGGCACACGGAGGAAAAATGTACGCGCTTACTGACGGTGTTTGGCTTCCTTCGTTTCTCTCGCGCTTGTGTCACCGTGCCCTGCCGCCGCGACAATAACTGCAGCAGCCGCGCGGTGCTTGTTGCTGTTTCCGTTGTGTGGCGGTGGTGTGGGGGGGCGGACCGCCACAGCAGCAGCAGCAGCAGCAGCAGGAACACGCAAAATGCGGGAGAGAGGCGAGGCACCCAAGGGGAAGAAAGGAGAAAATGAATCCAGCGCAATGGATTGAAAGATAAGTCAAGGATGTTGAGGGGGAAATGCGCACGGGTAAAGTCACACATGCAAGCACAAACACACACATATATTTTTCGGAGCAGTGAGGAGCAAAAAATCGGGCGGGCAAAAACAAATCAACAAAAGAAAACTAAACAAGAAGAGAAGAATATATGAATCCAACACAATATAAAAAGAAAGGAGCCAAAATAATAAAAAAAGCGAGACAATGTCAATGAGGGAAGACACAGCAACAGACACATGCACACCTATGTTGGTACGTTTTATGTTGTATTTGTTTCATAGCTGTAATGTTTGCGTTGCGGAGCACCTGCGGCGGGGGTGGCGCTCTCTTTTGGGCGTCCCCGTCGGCGTCACGTTCTGACGGTTGCGTGCTGCGTGGCTGTGCCACCTCCTCCGCCCGCCCACACCTGTGCGGTTGCACGCTCCCCCATCAACGGCACCACTGACATATATATATAAACATGTCTGTGTGTGTGTGTGTGTGTGTGTGTGTATGTATATAGGTGGGGTACGCTGAGCCAGGCATGTCTGCTTTATCATTGTCCATGTGCTTTCCTTTTGAGGAGGTTGAGGTATGGGGAGGGGAGGGCCGAGCCAAGGAAAGAAATACAACAATAGTAAACAACTGAGGTGAAAGGAAACAAAAAAAAAAAGGAAATAAAATGAAGTGGGTCGCAATTGTGTGCTTTACGCACACATTTATACGCAATGAAATGAGAGAATTATACCACGAAAGGGGAGGCGTGTATTGTTGAATCTCTCGTTGTGCTACATGTACCTGTGTCTCCTCTTTCAGCAACGAATGCAGATACATATATATATATATATATATGTGGATGTAGTTAACAACCCCTAATCTATGTGTGCGGGAGCTCATTCTTCTAGCAATGCTCCCCGTCTCGTGTTGTGTATGTTTGTGAATGTATGAATGAACAGGTATGCGTGTGCGTGTGTCTTTCGTGGTTTTTTTTTTTTCGTTTTATCTTGCGTGGTTCGTAAGCCGCGCGGTGGGGGCCATTTTCATTGCGATATTCATTTCGCTCGCTCTTGTGTTTCCACATACTCTACATTTGCAGGCGTATATACGCAGGCTGATACACATACACGCACATAAGCACGCCATCTACACGTGTTGTATGTGTCTTCTGTCGCTCTATCTCACACTCTTTCCCCTCTCTCTCTCCCTCTCTCCTTTGCGGCCCCGTTCGGCACGTCCGCCCTCCCCCTCCCCTCTGCTGCGTCAGAGCACATAGCAGAGTCGGCGATCAGAGCAGCGTGAGGGGTAGAAAGTGTGTGTGTGTGTGTGTGTCCTTTTGTTTGTGAGTGAGGGTCTCTGCACAGAGTGAGCAAGAGCACCAGGAAGCAACATCAAGGCCAAATGGACATCGGCGGACGAGAGCCTTCGCCCATCGTGGAGCATCCGGTGAACCTCGCTGGCGTGGCGCCGGGCAAGGCGACGCGCAGCGCCAGCGGCAGCACTCTGCCGACGTACGAGCTGGACCCGGCGACGCAGCAGCTGCTGGAGGAGAACGAGGGCATGCTGTACGAGATCAGCAGCCTCACGCGCGACCTCCAGGCGACGCGCGGCGATGTCGCCAAGCTGCAGGCCGCCCTTGCGGCGAAGGAGCGCGAGCTCGAGGCGTTGCGGGAAAAACTTGGCGACGCCAACGTGCATGCACGCGACGCGTCTGGGCGCGTCATCAACTACAAGACGGAGTGTGAGCGGCTGACGCTCGACAACAGGCGCCTCAAGGAGGAGTACGACAAGGTCTACGACGAGCTGAACAAGCAGGCGGAAATGATCCGCAGCGACATGAGCGAGATGCAGACCGGGAGCGCACGATCCAACGCGTCGGCGCAGGTGGAGCAGCTCCACCGCGAGATGCAGAGCTTCTGCACCACCGTCGACTGCATCGTCAACTCGCTGAGGCGCTGCATCGTTGTGGGCGTCAAGGACCGCGACCGCGTGCTGGAGAGCACGCAGAAGGAGCTCAACGAGATCCAGCGCATGACCGACACGCTGCACCGCCGCAGCGTGGCGGATGAGGGCCGCATTCAAGATCTGATGGCGGCGTTCCGCAAGGCCGGCTCCCTCCTGTCGCCAGGTGACTTGGCAATTGTGGTTCGCTGCATGATTGCGCAGTCGCTGGAGGCCGGACTTACCGCGACGGAGGGCAACCTGCGGGCAATCCAGTTCCTCATCGCCGACGACATGGAGAGCAGCAGCAACAGTGACGCCAGCAGAACGCGGGGAGGGGACAACAAGCGTGTGAACGGCGCGGTGAAGAGTGCAGTGCTGCACAAGATGCGCAAGCCCAGCAAGTAGAGAGGTGGGCCAACCTCGAGCGTTAGAGAGTGTTCTGTTCACACTCGTGCCCCTATCCTCTTTCCCTGACTCAAAACGGCAAGCAGCAGTTGTACGTATGGTAGATCTCGCGCTTTACTCCGCGGTTATGCTTTTATTTTTCTAATACCACATCTTCGCGCGCCCGCATATTTTCCTGTATGACACGGCGCTGCGTAACTGTAGACTCCATTATATTATCGGCCATGGCAAGAAAAAAAGAAAGTGCAGGTGGTCTCTCTTTTTCTCTCTCTCTCTGTGTGTATGTGTGTGAGCGAGAGAGAGAGCGCGTGCGCGCGGGTGCAGACGCTCCTGCGTTCGCCTCGCGATCTCCACCACCAAGACACCGTCGTGGCTGGCGCTGATGCATGGTTGGATCGACACTTTTTTTTTTTGTACATCTCCGTGCCGACTGCAATACATGTCTACGCGTGTGCGTCTGCGGCGCACGTGTCCCCCCCCCCCCCCCNGGGGGGGGGGGGGTTGCGTGGCTGTTCCTCCTGCCTCTCATGCTCAGTATTTATTTCGTATCTCTATCTCTATGCATTATTGACTTATTTGCCGCCTGTGTATGCGCGCAGTGTTGTATAGCGTGGCAAAACATCTCAAGCGGACCGCATAGGGAGGGGCGAACAGCGAGTGGGCGTCTCTCTGTAGCTGTGTCGATGCTGGCAGCTGGCTAGTGTACACACGCACTGAGACACACCGACGGATCTGACAGAATATTAATGGGCGAGAACGATATCGCGGACTTCACGCTTGACGAAAGCACATTTGGCAAGAATGAGCAGAACGACCGCGGGCTAGCGGTGCAGAACATCGGCACGCTCGACCTCGACAAGATCACCGTGGAGACGTTCGAGGTGATGTCGCGGCAGGCCACCGTCAACATCGGCACCATCGGCCACGTGGCGCACGGCAAGTCGACGGTGGTGAAGGCGCTCAGCGGCGTCAAGACGCAGAAGTACCACCGCGAGGCGGTGATGAACATCACGATCCACCTCGGCTACGCCAACGCCAAGGTCTTCAAGTGCGACAAGTGCGAGCTGCCAGCCGCCTACCACGCCTTCCCGTCCTCGCAGCCGGACAAGACCGACTGCCCCACCTGCGGGTCCCCACTGACGCTGAAGCGCCACTTCTCCTTCGTCGACTGCCCCGGCCACGACGTGCTGATGGCAACGATGCTGAACGGCGCCGCCATCATGGACGCCGCGTTGCTCCTCATCGCCGCGAACGAGCCATTCCCGCAGCCACAGACCCTTGAGCACCTCGCGGCTATAGAGGTGTTGTGCGTCCCTTCGCTGTTGATACTGCAAAACAAGATTGACCTCGTCGCGAAGGAGCACGCGGAGGTGCAGCAGTCTGTCGTCCGCTACTACCTGCGCTCCCGCACGAATTACGGCGGTGCTCCCATCATCCCCATTTCCGCACAGCTGGCGCTGAACACCGACTACCTGCTGGAGTACCTCTGCCACATGCCCCTTCCTACGCGTTGCCTGCGCGCCCGTCCACGCCTGCATGTGCTGCGCTCCTTCGACGTGACGCCGCCAGGCAACACTCTGGAGTCCCTCGAGGGCGGCGTCGTAGGCGGCACGCTGCAGCAAGGTGTGCTGCGTGTGGGCGATGTGGTGGAGCTATTCCCCGGCCTGCTTGCACTGACGCGGCGCGACGGTGTGTTGCCTAGCCGAACTGGCATGCTCAGCGGGCAGGAGCTGTCGTTCATTGGCTCGCCGCCGCCGGGCGAGGTGCACATGGTGCCCCTGCGCACCACAGTACGCTCCCTCATGTCGGAGGCGAATCGGCTGCAGTATGCGGTGCCCGGCGGCCTCATCGCGGTCGGCACGTACCTTGACCCGTCACTTACGCGGCAGAACAAACTCCGCGGGCAGGTGCTGCGTCTGGCGACCACGCACGATGGGGACGGCAGCAGCGCGGACAACAATGACGACGGCATGCAGGTGTATCAGGAGGTCGAGTTACAGTTCTTTCTGCTTCCGGCTCTCCTTGGTGTGTCGCGGGACCGCAGTGGCAGCGCCGTCACCACCACTACGAATACTGCTGCCAATGCGCGCAATGCAGGCGTTATGGTGCCGTCGCGGTACTACCGCGTCGAGAAGCTGAAGGACGGCGAGAATGTCGTGCTGAGTATCAATACACTCACCACGGCCGCGACAGTGCTGCGAACAGCTCATGGAAAGGCCAAGGTGCGGCTCGAGTGTCCAGTCTACTGTGCGTGCGGGGACCGTGTGGCGCTGGCGCGCTTCTTCCACCGCAAGATACGACTTATCGGTTGGGGCGTCGTCAAGCGTGGCGTCCCCGTGCGTGCTGTTGATTGATGTTGTGGAAAGGGAGGCGATAAGTGATGAAGCATATGTGTGTAAATGGTGCGCGCGCAGCTAGAGTGATGATGGAGTTGGTCGGTGTTCTGATTGTTTCTTTATTCGATCTAAGATACGCACAGAGACAGACATACATCTATATATATATATATATATATATATA
>NW_008826217.1:0-1439 GCF_000691245.1 Trypanosoma grayi
ACACACACACACACAAACATATATATATATATATATGGAGGCATGCACACAGTGCCCACTGCGGCGTCTCCCTCTCCGCCGCTCACTTCACTTCACTGAAGTGACTCTTTCTTTTTTTTTTTCTTGTTATTCTTCTCGCTGCGTCATCCACCCCCCGCAAGAACAACGATAAGAAAGAGATATGCGTTCTCTTGGCCAAGGCAGAGACGCATACGATGCGGCAGACGAATAAGTCAGCTGCCGCAAGGTTGCGCCGGCGACCACGACGAGACGGCGGAGGCCGCACCCAACGACGTCTTCGCAGACGGCAGCAGCAGCTCCATGCGGCCAAACTGCACAAGAGGAGAGAGAGAGAGAGAGAGAAAGGCGTGGGAGCGCGCCACTCACTTTTGTGGTTGGTACAAGCATTGCTGCTGCTGTGGTGGTGGTGGCTTTGCCTGGATCCGAGTGCATTTGGGAAGGAGTTATTGTTTCCTGCCGGTGTCATATTCTCTTGGCTGGTGAGTGTCTTTTATTAATTGTGTGGGTGTGTGTGGGTGGGTGTGTGTGCCCTGTTGTTGTTTGAGGGGTGCTTCATTTGCTCTCGCTTACTCCCCTGAGTCTGCCATCGGGCATCACACGTCGTGGGGCCGGCAAGAGCGGAGTACTGAGCCTTTGTTTCTTGATGGCGGGCGTGTGCGGAACGAACCCTGCATCCAGCCGTCCATCTGTGAGTCTGGCAGGCAAGGGCCTTGGCATGCACATGCGTGTAGTTGTCGGTGTGCACGGCGTTAAGGGTTCAGGTATTTATTTATTTATTTTTTCTCTCTTCCTCTCTGCTGTGCGTCACGCACGCACACACCAATGCGTAGAAGTGAAGATAGGCGGAATGGGCATAGAAACGTGGAAGATATTCCCGAATATCCTCTCGGAGTACCCAAAGCACTCCGTTCCGCTGCCGTGCTCCGACCAGAACCCGCGGCTGAAGTGCCCTGAGACGCGTTGGGCCCGTGACTTCTGCCTTGCGCAGGGCGGTAACTGCGAGTACAAGATAGAAGCGCACTTCGACTGCCTCGAGCAGTACTACCCAAAGGAGAAGGTGACGGAGCTGCGCAAAGCGTTCAAGCCCAATACACTCGACTATCCGACCAGCGACACCTACATTCGCTATCGGCACTTCTACGTGGGCGCTGGTTGGATGGGCGGCAAGCACGGCTGGGATGGGGTCGCGTAGTGTAGTTGTTATGGCACGCATTGCAGCAAGAACAAAAAGTCGCTTTCATGTTTGTTTTGTTTGTTGTTGTTAGTTTTTTTTTCGTGTGTGTGTGTTAGCGACAGGAGTGGTGAGCGAGGGGGATCATGCACACCCGCGTGTGTCGTTGTGCATCTCTGCATATGTGTCTGCGCGTATGTATGAGTAGCAGTAGTAGCGGTAGTAGAGAGAGGGAGGAGGGATTGGG
>NW_008826217.1:1585-9394 GCF_000691245.1 Trypanosoma grayi
AAAACGCATCGTTGTATCGAAAGCGTGTAACCCTGCGCCCCCATGTTCTCAGTTACCAGTCGGCTATGCTGCTGCTTTCCGCTCTTCTTCTTCCCCCTCGCGCATGGGCGCGCCGCACGTCGGCTGCCAGAAGTAAAAATACACAAGCCACAGCATATCTACATATTCGCATACATCACATACTCGCCTCAGCACACACACTCACACAGAAGAACACGAGGAGATGCTTCGCTGCACCGCTATGAGCCTTACTGCCAAGCGCGTCTTTATCGTCGGCGGCCACATCACGCCCTTTGTGGGAAAAGGGTCTCCTCTCTTCATTGACAAAAAGCACCCCGACTTTGGCAAGAAGGAGAACAAGACGCTGGAGGAGATGCTGGCGGACAGCATCAACGGCGCCCTGCAGCAGACCGGCCTTAATGGCGACGGCCGTGCGGCGCTGGTGGACAAGTTGGTGGTCGGCAACTTCCTCGGCGAGCTCTTCTCCGCGCAGGGGCACCTTGGCCCGGCGGCGGTCGGCAGCCTGTGCGGCAGCACCGCGTTCATGAACAAGCCGGCGATGCGCGTGGAGGGGGCTTGCGCGAGTGGCGGCCTCGCAGTGCAGGTTGCGTGGGAGGCGCTGCTCGCCGGCACCTCGCAGATTGCGCTCGCGGCAGGTGTGGAGGTGCAGACGACGGTGTCGGCGCGCGTGGGCGGCGACTACCTCGCACGCGCTGCACACTACAAGCGGCAACGCAGCCTCGACGACTTCACGTTCCCGTGCCTTTTCGCGAAGCGTATGAAGGCCATTCAGGAAGCGGGTCACTTCACGATGGAGGACGCCGCACGCGTGGTGGCCAAGGCATACGCCAACGGTAACAAGAACCCGCTCGCACACATGCACACACGAAAGGTGACACTCGAATTCTGCGCCAACGCCTCCGAAAAGAACCCCAACTTCCTCGGAAACGAGACGTACAAGCCGTTCCTGCGCAACACGGACTGCTCGCAGGTGAGTGACGGCGGCGCCGCGGTAATCCTCGCCAACGAGGAGGGACTCAAGAAGATCGGCATCTCCGCCAACGACAGTCGCCTGGTCGAGATCAAGTCGCTCGCCTGTGCTGCGGGCAACTTGTACGAGGACGCCGCCGACGCCACACGCATGATGACCTCGCGCGCGGCCGCACAGCAGGCACTCGCATCGGCAGGCGTACGGCCATCGGACCTGCAGGTGGCCGAGGTGCATGACTGCTTCAGCATAGCGGAACTGCTCATGTACGAGGCCCTTGGCATTGCCGAGTACGGCAAGGCGAAGGACATCATCCGCAACGGCGACACGATGCTGGACGGCCGCATCCCTGTCAACACCGGCGGTGGCCTGCTCGCCTTTGGCCACCCGGTCGGCGCCACGGGCGTGAAGCAGATCATGGAGGTGTACCGCCAGATGAAGGGACTCTGTGGCAATTACCAGATGAAGAATATACCTGCACTTGGCGCGACGCTGAACATGGGTGGCGATGACAAGACCGCTGTCTCGACCGTCCTCGGAAACATCTAAGAGAATAGGTTTCTCTGGGGTTTCTGTGCACTTGAAGACCGCACCCGCACTACGCTAATGCAAAAACGAAAGACAGGAGGAAAAAAAAAAAGAAAAAAAAAAACGAAGCAATAATGAAAGGGTAGGTGGGCAGAGGAGATGGCTGCACTGCTCTGGTGTTTTTGCTGCTTTTGTGGGGTTTTGTTTTCTTTGTTTATGGGTGGGTGCGAGGCACGTTCACGCACCTCGTTCACCACCCTGGTCTGTTAGGGAGGAAAGGAATATGGTTGCTCCTATATATATATATATATATATATTGTTGCCCGTGCCTTCTGTGCCGCTTTTGTTGTGGTTGTTGTTGTTTTTTTGTTTGTTATATGCATTCTAAGTGCGTTTTAACTGCGGCGAAGGTCGTGGCACATTAGAGAGAGGGAGAGAGAGAGAGAATAATTTCGCAGAGCGACGCAGCGATAATGAGCACCCACACTTTTCGTCCCCCTCAACGCTCTGTCGTTCCTTTGGCGAACGCGTTGTGCACATGTGGTGTGCTTGCCCGATACGCGTTGTCCGTGTGTGTGTGTGTTGCGTGGCGCCTGCCCCACACCCCTGCTGCTGTGGTTTCTGCCCCCCAACCCACCCGTCTCCCTTCTTATTCCTGGTCTCCATCGGTTTGTGGGTTTGGTGTCTCTCTGTTGGTATAAGGGAGAGGAGCAAGAAGGGCATTTAGCTAAGAAAGATGCTTCGCTTTTCTCTTTCAGTACGCCAAGTGTCGAAGCGGTTGGTGGCGGAGCTCGCGGCCATAAACACCGCGCAAGAGGCCGGCGACCGCGTGGCCACGGAGACCGCTTCCACATCAGCGGCGGTGACAGCGACAGCAGGGAAAAAGTCTTCTTCACCTGCTGCTGCTGCGGCGGCGGCGGCTCCGACAGCATCAAGCGGTCCTGCACCGCCTGCGGCGGCTTCCACAACTGTGCGAGCAGCCGCGGAAGCCGCGCTGCGGGGCGCGGGGCCGCAGACCGCGTCGCAGAAGCCCATCCCGCCAGCGAAGATCACTGCAGCGGTGAGGAGGCTGAAGAAAAGGGCGAGAGAAATGATCAGCGACGTGCCAGCGGCTCCCGCCAAGGCGGCAAACGACGCGGAGAGGGCGCCGGCACCAGAGCCAGTGCAGCCAAAGAAGAGTGGCAGCGGTGAGAACCCGGTGGCCGAGTCGCAACAGGTTAAGAAGAAAAAGAAAAAGATGGCAAAAACAGCGCATTCGTCAGGACACACCGCGGCAGTGAATGAATCTGCGTCTTCTTCTGCTGCACCATCACCACAACAACCGGCGCCGAAGACGGAAGCTGAGGCCGAATCGCCTGCCGCCAAGCCACAGTCACTGTCGAGGCCGCCCCTGAAGAAAACACATGCATCAGAGGTGTCACCAGAGCAACAGCAGCGTGCGCCAGCGACAGGACAAGTGCCGAAGACGGAAGCTGAGGCCGAATCGCCTGCCGCCAAGCCACAGTCACTGTCGAGGCCGCCCCTGAAGAAAACACATGCATCAGAGGTTCCACCAACACCAGCAGCAGCTCGTGCCACTTCGGTCTGTTCTACTTCTGCTGCAGCTGCTGCTTCTGACGCAGAAAAGGGTGCTAACCCACAGCACAAGACCGCGATGGTCAAGGCGTTCCGCATCGAGGACGTGCTGGCGGCGTGCACGTCTAACGACGGCGTCTTTGCGCGCCGGCTGCCGCAGGGTGGGTGCCAGTTCTTCGCGTGGCCTGGCACACCTCTTATGGTGGCAAGCAACGCGGTGGCGACGATGCCCGACACCATTCGCACGGTGCACGCTATATTCGGTCGCGAGAAGACGCCACTGGACTTGGTGCTCGACATCGACTGCCCGGTGCCGCAGGAGCACTGGAGCATGGCAAAGATTCGCCCGTTCCAGAAGAAGCTGCTTGACGACGTCATGACAGTCGTGACAGAAGAGATCGAGGCGATTGGGGAGAAGATCGCCACGCAGGTCGTGCTGCAGTCGCCGAACCTCAAGAAGGCCTCCTTTCACGTGCACACGAAGCTGCAGGACACAGCATTCGAAGACTACCACTCGCTGCACGGCTTCCTGCACCGCTTTCACAAGAGGATCCCCACCGTCGACCTTCAGATCTACCGCCCCAACGGGATGCTGCGCATGCACCGCTGTATGAAGGAGAACCACACCAGCGCCATCGTCGTGTTCGAGGACGAGCGCTGGAATATCGGCTTCCCCAAGGGCGTTGTATCGGACGCCGACGCCGCACTGCACTCCGCGTGCATCCGAGAGGCCGGCACCTTCACGCGCCTGCTGCACTTCGACGCCCCGCGCAGTCTAACGCTGCAAGACGACGCCAGCGGAAGCGGCAGCAGCGGTGCGGCGGGCACGGCGGTGAAGCTTCCGCCGGTGCTGCTACCGCGCACCGAGAGTGAGGCGGTCGGGAACGCCTCCGCGTGGCTGCGACACGGCGCGCGCGAGATCGATGTGGGCGAGTGGCGCACATGGATTAGCCTCGGGATCAACGCCTACCGCATCGCCTATCACTTCCGAGATGCGCAGACGCTAAAGCGACCCGCCATGGAAGAGCTACTCGATGCCTGGGTGGAGGCGAGCAAGAAGTCTCCCATGAAGTTTAGGAGCGGCGTGTGCGAGTCCAAGTGGACCACATTCGACATCAATAAGCTGTCCAAGTCGAAGGACTACGACTGGTGGGCGTCGTATCAACGCATCGGTCGCATGGCCTTGAAAAACGAGGCAGCAGAAGCAGCAGTTAAGGAGGCTCCAGCCGCCTCCTCCAACGCAGCGAAGCGGAAATAGTAAATGTCGCGTGGTATCGTCACGTTACGCCTGCCCACAGGCAATATCCATAGAGGAGGTGAACGGAAAGGGATTAATGAGAGTTTGTTTGTTAATTTTCGATTGGTGAGAAGCACGTGGGAGCTTGCTGTTTGAGTTGGACCATAGACTGTGCACCGCCTACCCGTGTGTGAAGTATTTCCATGGTTTTAAGGGACGAGGTGAGCCTCCTCACCCAAATGTCCTGCTGTGTTTCTGTGGCGGTGGGCGGATGCATTCACTTTGTTTGTTTTCTTGTTTTGTTTTCCGGTTGGTGTTCTTGTTGCTCTTGTCGTCGTGGTTGTTGGTGTGCTAACGTTTTCGCTCGTGTTGGCGGCGATGACGGCACACATATGCGCCCCGCCCAACGCAGCAGCAGCAGCAGCAGCAGAAACAAAAGGAAACAAGGAGGCAGCCGAAGAGTGGGAAGAAAGAAGTGGGAGGGAGAAAAGATAAAGAGATAAAGGGTGGCGATGCATTCATAGACTAATACCCGTCTTGTTTTGTTGTTTTGTCATTGGTGTGTTTCTCAGCTCCTCCTCGAAGTTTCTGTTCGTTACTTCAATTGCGGCTTTACTTTCGCATTGTAGTCGTGGCCGCTGCTTTGGTTGGAGTACTTTTTCTTTGTCTCGCCCCGCGGGTCGCCTCGGTCGTGCCGCCCACAGCCCCCTTCTTTTTACAACCCCGCTGTATGTATGTGTGTAGGAGTCAAGGATGAGGAACCCCGTCTCCATTAGAAGTGTCGAAAGAACCACGGTGAGCGACGCCCTGGCACCGCCCCGCATCGGCGTGTTGGGCACCTCGCCGGCGGCACGGCGGGTCTGGCAACAGGCGCAGCGGGCAGGCATGACTGTTGTCGCTGTGGGAGGGTGCAACGCCACGGAGGCGGTGGCCTTCATTCACGCGTGCGGTGGCGATGTTGTCTACCAGGAGCAACATCAAGGTGGGGTTGGGCCACAGGCGGTGAACACGGCGAGAGCGTGCACGTACGATGAGCTGGTAAAAGATTCCAACGTGGACGTTGTGTACATGACGCTCCCTGTTGCAAAGCGCGACACTTGGGTCAGCAGGTGCATCCAACGGCGCAAGCACATTCTTCTCTCCGTCCCCGCGGCACCGTCCGCCGCTTTGCTGCAGAAGTGGATAGAACGGGCCACCCCACTGCAGCTACTCCTCACAGATGATGCCGCGCTCATGTATGGCACACGGATGCAACGAGTGGAGCAGATGTTTCGTAGCGTGGGCGAAAACACCATTGGGGAGCTTCGCAATCTGCGTGTTTGCTGTAGCAGTGGTAGCGGTGGCGCCACCGCCGGTGCGTTTACCACTACGTGTAACGATACCGATAGCAAAAACGGCGAAAATAAAAATAGTACTGACCCGGGACTTGGCGTCCTCGGCGACTTGGGGTGGCTGGCAGTTGCGGCAGTGCTGCACCTCATGCAGTACGCAATGCCGAAAGCCGTGCTGGGACGCGCAGTGCAGCGGCGGGGGGGCGGTAGCGACAGCATCACCGAGTTTTCCGGGGAGCTCATCTTTGCTCCCGTAACCGGGCAGTCAGTGGTAACAGCCACCCTCTACGTGAACCACCACCTAGCGGCAGCACCAGTAGTGGCGGAGCAGTCACTAATCGCGTATGGCACTACCGGCTCAGTGGTGCTGCACGACCTCATCGTCCCAGCGCCGGATGTGGACGGCAGCGTCGCCGTCACCGTTGCGTCGCACGCGTCGGTGCAGGGCGCACAGCTGCGCCGCAACTTGCGCCGCGAGACGGAGCTGCGCATAACAGAGTCGGTGCCGTGGGCTGAGCTACCGTGGCACAACCTGCGCGGCGCACTCGTGCCCGACCTGAACGGCACGGCGCATGGCTTCGCATCGCGCTTCCGTGGCAATACAGAGGAAGCGACGGCATACTTGCGGCGCACGTACGTGACGCAGACGGTAATCGACGCGTTGCGCGAGGCGGCGGGCATGACGCTGACGGCGCAGCAGGCCGAAGGGAGCGTCAGTGTATGATTGTATCGAGCAGGGAAGGGGAGCCAGCACGACGCGCGGTTTGGCCTTTTTTGCTGCTGCCGCTGTTTCTTCTCTCTGTGTCACTCACTCTCTGTTGTCTGGCTGGTAGTCTCAACTTTTTCCCTCCATCCCTGCAGGAGGCGGGGCGTCAAAGCAAGAGAAAGGAACGCATATTCAATCAGGCAAACAGGGGGGCAGGACAACCCGCAAAGTTAAGGGGACTAGAAACCATGGCGGAGACTATGACGCCCATCAACGTTGGCCTCCTCGGTGCGGCCAACATTGCGCGTCTCGTGTGGGCCTCCATCCACCGCGTAGGGCACCGCGTCACGCTGGTTGGATGCCGCGACAACGACCGTGGCGTGGAATTTGTGAGGGAAGTGTGCGACGCGCTGAGCATCCCCGAGGCGACGCGACCACGCGTGACGACGTACGACGAGGTGGTGGCATCGCCCGACGTGGATCTTGTTTACATGCCGATCCCCGTCACCGCCCGCGACGACTGGGTCGTGGAGTGCGTCGCGAACAGCAAGCACGTGGTGGGCGAGACGCCACCGGCCGCCACGGCGGAGCGGCTGCGCAGCTGGATCGAGGCCCTTGATGAGAAGGAGCTGCTCTACATGGACGGCACCGTGGACTCGCACGGCAAGCGTGTGCAGGAGGTGGCTGCGGCCGCCAAGACGCTGGGGCCGATCAAGCACATGCATTCCAACCACTGCCGCAACGCGCCGCCGGAGTTACTGGGCGACGACGTCCGCACGGATCCCGCGTTGGAGCCGCACGGCGCCCTCGGTGATATGGGCTGGTGCAGCATCCGCTACTTCCTGCATGTCATGGAGCTGCGCATGCCGGTAGAAGTGACTGGCCGCATCATCAAGACGGATGGCGGGAAGGACGCCATTGTACAATTCTCCGGCGAGCTGACGTTCGACGTGGACGGCAACAAGACTGTTGCGTCGCTGTTCGCCGCCCTCAACTCGATGGATGAAGGGACGCTCACGGTGGCCGGCACAGAGGCTGTGCTGCGCATGAAGGACATGTGCCACCCCATCAGCGGCAGGCCTGCCAGCTGGACCATCACACGGGAACGCACAGTGCCGCGTGAGTGCAACTGGGACGTTGTGCGCGAGGTGGAGACGTTCCACACCGACGAGCACACCGAAACGCGGCGCGACAAGATGTGGGAGGACGTTGGTCACATTTTGTGCCGCAACGGCGCGGGAAGGTTAGTGGCAAGCGAGGAGCAGCGGCGCTACTGGTCGATGCTCTCGTGGAAGACGCAGGTGGTGATGGACCGCATGCTCGAAAGCGCGCGCTGCTCCGGCTGAGTGGACACCGGAAGAATAACGACAATAGGAAAGGTGGGTGGCGACTGATGATGCCGCTGGCTACGATGCCCGCTGGGGGGAGAAGAAAAAAAAAAAAA
>NW_008826217.1:9628-10799 GCF_000691245.1 Trypanosoma grayi
TGTGTGTGTGTGTGTGTGTGTCGTATCATTCACGAGCGACTGGCGCGAACTGGGAGTGCAAAGCGAAGCGGCGAGAGGCGCACGGTGCCGCACCTCCCACGCCCGCACTGTTGTTCGTTGTACTCACGCGTCCTGCGCCTCTCCCCACCACCACCACTACTACTACTCACGCAAGGGACAGACGTATATGGCGGAGCTGCAGCACCTGCACTCCGCGTGGGACGTCGACCGCCACATCGTTCTCGAGGGCGAGAAGCTCGTGCTGATCCGCTTCAGCCACTACGAATCGCCGCCACCCGAGGATGAGCTCCACAACAGCAAGATGAAGATTAGCAACAACAACAACAGCAGCAGTGGTGGCAGCAGCAGTGGGCTGACGGCGTACTACATCGCCACACGGCAGATGGACGAGGTGCTCCTCGCGCTCGCGCCAAAGGTGCGGAAGTACTGCACCGTCTACGCCGTGTCGACGACGGAGGTGCCGGAGTTCAACGGCATGTACGAACTGGGCCACAACCGAGAGCCGTTCGCGGTGATGTTCTTCTACCGCAACACACACATCCGCGTTGATGTTGGCACCGGCAACAACAACAAGATCAACTTCTTCATGGAGGCGGATGACCTGCTGCCCATCATTGACGCCGCGTACCGTGCGGGGAGGAGCGGCAAGGCTATCACGAGTTCCGAGAGGAAGTTCACAACGGCAGCAGTCTGGCGGTGAGGGCGAAGGGACGAAAAAAAGAAAAACCAAAAAGACAGCGTGTGTGCGCACTTGTGCAGTTGTGGCCACCTCTCAGGTGGTGGGATTAAAAAAGGAAGGCGGATGGGGGGGGGGNGAAGGGGGGTGGGGGGGGGGGGGTTGCCCCGTGTATTGGTTGTTCTTGCTCGCCCTCTCCCTCACACAACTGAATGTATTGCGTGTACGCACTGCTCCCCCTCTCCATCCGCCGCTGTCTCCCACCAGGAACAACGACACGTTGTAGGAAACAATAAACCCGCTAACTGGGACGTAGCCAATTAAGCAGAGAGCAGGAGGAGCCTAAGAAAAAAAGCATGTGTGCCCGCGCAAATTCAACGTCGCGCCGCACCGCCTGCGGGACAGCGCTCACGTTCGCCCTCGCCATGTGCGTCGCCGTCGCTGCGGCGGCCACCGTTGCGTCCGCGGCGGAGC
>NW_008826218.1:0-10793 GCF_000691245.1 Trypanosoma grayi
ACACACACACACACAGACAAAACCAACGGAAGAATTCACTCACAACAGATCATCATCCAAGTTGATGGCGCCGGTGCACATGAGCGGTGAGCAGGCAACAACGATAGTGCCCACGCACTGCCCGCAACTGTGCAGCGGTAGGTCCTGCGGCGGCAACTCCACGTCCTGCGCTGCAGTCCACGCGCCCTTCGCTGGCCGCGCCGGTACTTGCCGGCGTGCGTGCTTCACCGTGGCGCGCATGATGTCCACAAGCGGCAGCGTCGCGGAGCCCACCAAACGTGCCACCCCACCGCTGCTGCAGTCAAACACGGAGAGAAGCATTTTCGCGTGGGCAAGAAGAACAGCGTGGTGTGGCAGCAGTGCGAGGTCGGCAAGTACCGCGGTGGGCGGAGATTCCCCAGCCATCCTCGAGCGTAGTGGCGACGTTGCTGCGGCTGCTGGCGGTGATGGTGGTGGCAGCGGCGGTGCTGGGTCAATCGTGTAGTCGCCAATGACGCACGCCAACGGGGGTGCCGGAGAAGTGTGTTGATGCAATCCATCATTCGGTGTGTTGATCGTGCGCCGCTCCTGCTGGTAGCGCAGCACAGCAGTCACCCCGTCAACACACGGTGCCTCCTGCGCAGTTATGAGCACTGGGTGACAGAGGAACGGCACGAACTGTATCGCAATGGCGAGGCGCCGCACCCCTCCCCCTGCCGCTGTTGTTGCCTCTGCTGGTGCCAGTATGGGTTCCGCTGTCTGCGGCAACTGCACCACCAAACGGCGCAGTCGCAGGCGCCATGTCTGCGAAGGCCCCGGCTGCGCCGCCTCTTCACGTCCCCAGAACGCACCACCAACAGACGGGCGAAGCGCATGCAGAGAAAAGACAGCAGCAACAGGTAGGTGATTCGAGAGCAGCAACTCCTCCGCCTGCGGTGCCGCGGCCTGTGCGCGCCTACGTATCTTCTTCAGCAGCTTGTGTTGGTAGCGTGTGGTGAGGTGGCGGTACGGCTCGCGCAGGCGAAGTATCTTCGCGCTGGGCGGCGGCAGCGGCACACTGGTGTACACCCGCGGCGTCACCCGCCCATTGAGCAGCGCATTACCCGAGCGACACGTGTACAGAATGCGTGAGGGGTACGCAAGAAAAACCCCGTTGGCGGCCTCCTCCTCGAACTTCGAGTTCGCCGCCGCCGCCGCCTTCGCCTGATCCGCGGTGTGGAGCATCTGCATGCTGTAGCGTGTGGTCCCTGGTACCACACTGGAGGTGGGTGGAAACAGCGGCAGCGCCTCCAGCACGCCGCAGCTGCGCGACAACAGCAACGAGGCGCTGCGCAGCACTGTCAGCACGTCGTGGTCCTGCAGCAGCGCATTCACTGCGGGAGCGAGGCCACGACCACTGCTGTTCTTCTTCCGCCGCCTGAAGTAGTGCGTGGCCCCCAGTGTCTTTACGTCTTCTTCTTCCTCGGCGACGGCACACCTAAAGCGGTCAATAAGATCAACAAGGAATGTGGACTGCCCACCGCTCTTACGCAACTCTTGCTCCTGCTTTCCCTTCTCTTCCACCGTCGCAGCCTCAGATGATACTGCCCCATCTTTCCCCTGTTGTAGCTGGTGGTGAAACGGAGAAAGCAGCAGGGGCATGCCCCAGTACCCCATCAAAAAGACGTTATCGTAGTACTCCAGACCATCCACCGTCGTGGCAAGGCGATACACTGCGGCGAACTCATCTGCTGCGGCATTATTCACAACACTCTCATCTTCTGGGTAAGGTCGCACCGGCTGCAAGAAATTGCCACGTACCCCCCCAGGGATATGGGCGAGCACGTCCTGAACGAGAGCACACTGTGTCGCCAACGCGAGCGGCTGCAGCGCTGTGTGCGATGCAAGCGTGGGGAGGTACAGCGCGACAAAACACATGGGCGTGTGGCCCACCTCCATAGCCACCAGGGCTGCACCGCGTTCGCCGCCGTGCAGTGCGGTGTAGGCAAGCGGAATCCGCTTCGTGCGTACCGCCCCGCACAGACACGCCACATGCCGCCGGGCAAACACAAAGAGCACCACCGCCGTGTCAAGTGTGGCAATGGCGACGGCTACGTACCCGTGCTGCTCAAACCACGCCTGCACGAACCCCGTGAAGTGCAACGACGTGCGGTGAAACGACACTTCCTGTGCCGTCAATGCAATGATGTCGTACGGCAGCGCCGTCGTTTCCACACTCCCTCCATGAGAGCTAATGTTGTGATCGGTCTTGGGCTTTCCACGTTTCGAAGTGTTCAAGCGCTTGCGCCGCTGCCGTTGAGCCTCCGCTGAGTGATGGGCCCCCAAAAAACGCACAACATCGTCCTCTGCGTCATTCACCTGTTCCGCACATTCTGCCAAGTCCTCCTCTGCACATGCACCGCTTGTCGTGGTCCAGTACGGGGACAGTAAGTCGAGCCACTTGCGCAGCGACGCAGGGTTACCCATTGGAGCACCATCGAGGTTGACGGTGCCGGCCCACACCGTTAGCGGCAGTGTTGCGTCGCCGCTGATCTGCAGCCCACAGACGCCCTCCAGCTTCACCCTGTACGTTTCCGCAAATGCCAGTCCACGCTCCTGCTGCTGGGTGCCGGAGAGGAGGGCTTCGAGCAGCGCACGATCGTCACGGTTCTTCGCATCGGGCCCGTCTTTTGTACCCGTGTCTTGCGAGGGTGCAAAAGGGGCGAGTCCTTGTACCTTCGTGGCTGTGTACCCACAGCTGTGGACGCGTGTCGCGTCAATCTTTACGTTCCACTTCTTCTCACGGTGTTGACGATGACGTTGTTGTGGTTGTTGTTGCTTCTGCCGTTCCTCGACCATTGCGCCGTCCTGCGCCAGTTGCCGTAGCACCGCCGACCAAAAACTGGCGACGCGCGTGAGCGGTGCACTTGGCGTCACCGCACGGAGCGTCACCTCCACCCCACACGTTGGCGGCGGCGGCGGTGGTGGTGGCGGTGGTGCGACACCCGCAACTGCCCCGGCGCCGAGCAGCTCCGCCACCAGCGGCTCCTCCTCGTCGTCGCGTGGCAGCAGCGCGGCGGTGAAAGCGGGTGCAAAGATGCGCATTGTCGGCCGAAGCGCGGTGACATTCTCTATGAAGCGCTCCCGTTCCAGCAGGTCAAGGAAGTAGTCGTCGTAGGAAATGTACTGCTCACGGTAGAATACAATGGTGATTCCATACTTTGGCCTCAAAAAGGCACCGCCCCCTGCCTCAGTACGCTCCCCCACCGCCTCACGATCATGATCATCCTCATTATCACCACTAGAGACATCTGACCTGCCCACATGCAGCAGCTCATAACCGTGATAAAGGGCAGAGCGGATGTAGCCGCAGCGACGCAAACATGGGTTCTCCTCGGCCGGCGCACTCGTCGCACATGCAATAGTGCCCTCGAAGTGGTCGATCAGCCACACGTGCGAGGCGTACCTCTGTGCATGGATGCGTTCCACATCAAGTAACTTCGTGTGGCGGAACGGCATTCTGCAGCTGATCGGGATGTCCTCCTCTTCAGAAGTAGTGCTCTCACCGCGCATTTCCTTTCCTGTCTGTGTGCTCGTCATGCGTGGTTTCCCTCGTTTCCTTTGTACAGAGGCCGCCTGTTCCTTGCGCTTGTTGCGGTGCGGCCGCGGCGCCGACGACGCGCACTCCACTCTCCGCGCAACGCCACTACCACCGCCATTGTCGCAGCAGCTGGTGCTGCTGTTGACTTTTCGGCGAACATGAGTGACAAACGCAACCCGGAGTTGCGTCGCAAACGGGATCGAGCTCAGCGGCAGCACCACGGACGGCACTACGAGGGCGCCAATATCGCTGCTCTGCAGGGGTGGGTGTCGACGCCCATCCGCCGCCGGAACGGCAAAGCTGTGGTGCGGCGAATGGGACGCACTTACCAGCCGCCCCATCACCTCTTCACTGTCGAAGAGACAGCGCAACGCTCGTCTCAGGCCCACATCAGCCTCATCATTTTTGCGACGGTTGTAGGAACGAAGAAAACTTCGCGGGTAGCCTTCTAACGATTCAAACGGAGCTATCAGCCTTTCCGACCCCGACGCGTCATCGCTGCTCTTGATACCAAGAGTAGCCAACATGGATGCTGTTGTCGCCTGTGTCACCCGAACGTATGCGTGGTGCAGAGCCATATCCGCCAGGGCGCCTAGGACACACCGCAACTCCCACGCCGTCAGCGGAAGAGGCCCCCCAACGCCGTGGTAGAAATCGTCACGCCAGGGCTCTGGTATTTGTGCAGCTTTTCCCTCGTGTCGTTGTTGCTGCTTCTGCTGCTGCCTCTCATTTGAGCGCGATACTTGCAAGTCTGTGTACACATCAATAGCAGCCTCTTCAATGCGTTCTTGACCAAAGTGCCGCTGCAAGCGAGCCGACAATACCGGAAGGGAGGCGAGAATCAGCCAATTTTTCCACTGTGCCCACACATCCCGTGTACGAAAGCCGAGCAGCAAGTGGTTCTCACGGGTGTCAAAGATATGATTCTTGTTGACACTACGTGGCACAGAAGGGATGATCTCAATAAAGTACTTTAGGTCGTTTATATCGTCTGTGTTGTCGTGGTCTGCACCATTCTTGTCGTTGGGGCTGTTTTCAATAAAAGAGACAGACCTCACGGTGGGCGGAGACAAACACATGCTTTCCCACTCCACTCTGCTCTGTTCTGCATCGTTCTTTCCACTCGTTGTAAAATTCGGCATGAACTTCCCTTCCATCGCGGCAGCGCTGTTCGGGATTCTTCTCTTGAAATCTTCAGCTGCCTGTAGTACCGCCGCTGTTGCTGCCAAACCTCCTTCATTCTCTTCCCTCGTTGCTCCGTCAACCGGTGCGGATTCAAAAAGCGCTACGGTCTTCTTCTCCTCAAGCAGGCGCTTTGCAATGCACACAATGGTCGCTCCCAGCAAGTAGCATCCTCCCTTCGCGGTATCGCTGAGACGAGGCCTATCTTCACCATCAAAGTAGTACAAAAAGTGACCGCGTATAACAACCGTTGTGGGTAGAAACGACATGGTCTCCTCGCTAGACAGCACGCCTGCCTTTACCCGCTTGAGTCGGTGCAGATGAGTGAAGGCACAGAGTGTGTTGATGGTCTGGAACGGCACAGCAGTACTCGCCACCCACCGCGCTTCTTCCTCTCTCACGCCTCCTGCACTGCTCTCCATCGCTGTTTCCACCTTTGCCACGATGTCACGGTCAATTGCCTCCCGGAAGGTGGGGCCGCTGCCACTCATGAGGCGCTCGCACTCCACCTGGTGCGAAGGTACCGTTGGACCGTTCGGCTTCCATAGCCGCGACTGCTCCACCTCCCTCAGGTGGTTCAGCATCTCCAGCAGCAGACGCCGCTTGTGGCACAGCGTGAGACGTTCAACAGGCACCTGTGCCTTGCGTTCCTCCGGGTAGGCGAGGAAGCGACGGTGTTCACCGTCTTCCGGCGGATCCTGCACCCATGGCACCACATACAATGACGGGGAATACGGCAGCAGCTTTGCCGTTGCATCATTATTGTTGTCATCGTTGCTGCTGTTTCCGTCGGCGCCGCCGGGGTTGCCGAGAAGCGCATCCACAATTGACGGCATCGACCTCGTGGGCTGCAACAAGCGCAAGTAACACCCGCTGTTTTGCAACATACGCCGAACTATTTTTGCGTTATTTGGGTAAATGAACTTTTCGTGGCTCTCACGCAGCAATTCCGCATTGTGCCGTTCCGCTGCTCCTTCCTCTTGTTGTGTCTCATTTACCAGCGCCGGTTTGGCACCCAACTGCGCACTCAGGTACTCGTCAAGCGAGTCGTGCTCGCTGCAGAGCTCCTCCAACAAGAGTTCAGGACTCGTGATGCCTAGCAGTGCATCTGGCGCCGTGGTGTCACCCACCAATTCCTCCTCACGCGTCCCCGCTGGAGAGGCGGTGGCGGTGATGCACGGGACGGAACTTCCAGCTGCTGACTTTACCAGCGCCGCGACCTCCTCCCACGCACGCATGTAGAGTGTCGTCATGAGTAGATCTCCATCCTCCTCATTGTCATCATCGACGGCACTATCCTTGTTGTTCTTGCTGCTGTTGTTCCTCTGGCGTGATGCGAGAAGTTGGCTTTGTGGCGATGCTTCTTCACCCCGTTCGAGGCCCAGCAATATCTGCCCCAACAGCTGATCCAGTTGCCAAGGCAGCGACCGCCAAGAACTGTTGCTATTGCTATTGCCGCCACCACTATCCACCGCCACCACCGTTGCAGGCATCCAACTTAGCGGAAACTGTGGGCGTGACCGGCTTGACACACCGTCCCGGCCACTCTCTCCAGTTCCTCGCCTCCAAAAAATCCGCCGCCGCACGACGGCGCAGTCCTCCAGGAGACCGTGATATTCCAGAAGTAAATTGTGCTCCATTGCGGCCCAGCGCAGCCAGAGTCGCTGTCTGTTTTCCTCGACCATAGCGGCCCCCACTTCATCGCCAAGGCCACTTGGCGGTGATTCATGAAGCCCAACGTGATGGTGCTGCTGCTGTTGCTCTTGTCCCACTCTCACGAATCGCTGTAGTTGCTGCTTGTGCCACTCAAACAACTCAAGGCGACACCTGCATTCCTGCAGCGCCACCCGATCTCGCGAAAGCAACTCCACCTCGCAGATTACCACTGACGGTGAAGACGATGATGAAACGAGCGGCCGCGCTTCCACCCGCGCCAAGTGAAGAAAGACGTAAGGGCCAACCACAATGCGTGAACCAAACGGCAATGACACCCAACGTGACGCAGGTCCTACTGTGAAAGTTGACTGCCGTGGCGCCGCTGCCGCCATCTGCCATGGAACAGAGACACCGTTGACATAGACTGGAGGAGCGGCATCTGCCGCAACGTGATCGCCACACCGCAGCGACGCGCTGAGAAACAGTCGACCATCTGCGACTTCGACGTCAACATCGAGTGCCCAGTCATCTGCCATCGCGTGCTCCGTTCCGCCCGACGCCATTGGCAGCGGCAAGAATACCACTCCCGGCCATGTCGCCGGCACTATTGGCGAGAAACGCAAATGAAGCGACACACACGAGGGAGAACCGTCACCGCGCTCGCTTTTGCATGCATCGTAAAAGAGCGGCAGTGGGATCGGCTGCGGTGCGCCACAACACAAGGACCGCAGTGTGGTTCCCTGCCTTTCCCACAGCTGCCCGCCGTGTTGTGTGCTTGTGACAGCAGGGGGAAGCAGCAGCAGAAAATGCACTGGAGGTCCTTGCAGCCTCGCCGCCGAGTCCCCTGTTGCCTCTACACGCTCCACCGCGTTTGACAGAGCGAAAGAAAGGCGCGGCCTCCTGCTGGGTTTTGTCCAGTCACGCACCAGCGCCTCCCGCGCGGTACGAGCGGCAGGCAACCATGACGAAACAAGGCACTGTTGCGATGCCCGACGCTCCTCCATCGAAGTGAGCTGCTTGATGGACGACGTGAGAACGGCAAGTCGCTGTTGCAGAACCTCTCCTGCATCGTCGCTGTTTTTGCTCGGAATAGAGTGATCCTTCTTCAGCGCTGATGTAGTCCCCAGCCCCTCCGTAATTGCGGCGGCTTCGCGACGCATGACTTCCACCGGACTAAGCGTGCATGGAACAAACTTCTCCACCGGGTGACAACACGACAACTTGCATGTCACTGCTGTTCGCAGTGCGTCAAGCGTGTCGAGTGCGTGCAGCGGTGAGGTGAGAATCGTTGCAATCAGAAACAGTTTCGCACACCCCTGCTGCACTGCTTCCAAGAGCAGCGAGAGGGCAGTGGGCGCGCACAATGAAGAGGACAGTTGTTGTTGTTGTTGGGAAACACAACAGAGTGCACTGCCGTCCGCAACTTTCTGTGTCCACTGCAGCTCAACAAAGATGCACTCCGCGTGGCAAGCCGTTGGTGCAGTTGCTGATGATGCTGGGAGCGGTGCGGGTCCTACAGCATCCACGTCAGCGGCAACGCTCGTTTGTGTTTCCACGGGAAGCGTGGTGCGCACAATCATCGCAACGTGCAGTGGAGCGTGCACAGAAAGGACGCCGAGTTTATCACGGAGGAGAGCGAGGTGCTCGATGCCACTTTGCTGGCGCAACACCATCTCGTTCTGCGTATACACGTCGAGCCACACGGCGCCCTCCACCAAAAGTGGGCCCCCTGACCCGTGCCCCCCCTCCGTGGCACTGTTGCCATTGCTAGGAGCATGATCCTTGTCGGCATCGTCGTCAGCGCCCTCGTTCAGGTAGTCGCTGCTGAGAGCCGCATCTGGGTGTTCTACTTCCGCCGCTGGGCGACTAATCCGGACAGTGCATCGCGGTGTGACGAAGGAATCGGGATTCCAAAGATCGTACACGCACACCGACGAGGCGTGGCCCTCCGGCGTGTTGCCACCGGGCGAGTCATCCTGAAACGCAAGGAACGCCACACGCACCACACCACAAGCACCCGCCTCCCTGTTGCGATGCGAACTGTCGGCAGCTGCGCCGCTCCTTTCACGCCGCTGTGTGCCATCGATCAGCTGTCGCACGACGTGTGAGACTAACCCTACGGTATTCGTGGGCGCGAGAAACGACTCTGTGGTGTTGCTCCTACACGCATCATTCTTATTGTTGCTGCTGTTGTTGGATTCTGCGGTACGATCGAGCGCGCCAAACAGCGTGTGTGTCTTCCCACTCCGCGGTGGCCCGTAGGCAACAACTGCGACGTGGTAACCATTGAGGAGGAGCGGCACAATCAGCCTGTTGCTGTCATCTGCGTCAAGCAGAGAATTCACGTCGGCCTCCATCGCTGCTGTAGCTTCATTATGCTTTCTGCGCTGCCGCGTAGGCAGTGAGTGGTGTTCGCCGGCTTGCGCATACTTCCGTGAACAAAGGAGGTCAATGAAGGAGAGTTGCTCCACATCGCGCTGCAGTGCCGCCGCCTCATCGTCCTTGTCGTCGCCCCTGGTAAATAACTGCAGCGCCCCTTCGGACCCCTGCTGCTGTGGTACGGTGTAGAACCTCATCTTGTGACATGTGGCGTTCCGCAACACCTGCACCGCCAGTTCCGAATCGACATCAGCCACAGCGGCAAAATCAAACAGAGTGGTGTAGAAACGTGCATCTTCTTCACCCTCCACGGCCGCCTTTCGCGGAGAGCCAGGGTTAGACGCACCAGCTGGCGGCTCCCAATGCTTGCGCAGCCGTGTGAAACACTTCACTGTCTGTGGCATAAACACGGAATCAAATACATGCGGAAACTGCCGCGTGTATGGGACACCGTTGGCTGTGAAACCTGTTACCTTCATCGCCACACCGCCCTTCTCCGTGTCTCGAGACGCCACAGTGCGGATGGCGACGGGATACATCACCTTCAGGTCGCTGGTACTGGTGCTGCTTGCTATCTCTTCTGTATGCGGCCGAAATGTGAAGATGCGGCATTCTTCCCCTGTGAGCGGGCGGCACCGCACCACCACGTGTGGGACGAGCAGCTTACCGCGCAGTGGCGCGCCTCGACTGCTGCCGATTGACGGCGTCGGCGCATCTTCCTCCCGGCGCCTCGTATGGTGCACCTGCGGCCGTGCGGTCGTGGCGGCACCCCGCATACGCTGCACAACACGCACAAAGAGCACAGGGGCAAGGTGAATGCAGAGAAACGGTAATTAAACCGCGGCGAGATACTACACAGACCCCTTTTCTGTGAATATTGGCCTCTCTCTCTCCCACCCCTCTGTTTCTCTCTGAGTGTGTTTGTTTGTGTGTGTGTGTGTTACGAGCTCGAAATATAAAACGATAAGCGATATGTGTGCGTACTTGTGTGTCAGGGAGAGAAGGACACGCACACGCACTGCTGTTTCTCTCCCTCGCGTCCAGGCGCAATTGTAACTACTGTGTACTATGTATGGGAACTATACCCAACGCCACTCCTGCAGCTAGCGGAAGGGCACGCACGCCAACACAATTTGGGCCAAAGCACGAGGAAAGAAAGACAGACACGTACACAAGACACACTTCGTGCACCCACCCCAACAAGGCAGAGACACCACAGACTTCTGCAGAGCAGCGCACCGACAGACGATACGCATGACACGGTGCGTCGTGTGTTTTCCCAAACAGTTCCTCCTCTGCCCCCTCCCCTCCCTCTCCCTCTCTCTCTTTCTCTCTCACTCCATGACGCGATGTGCCCACGACAAGCATGGAACCCAATAACAACAGCAACAACAACGAGTAGCAGCAAGATGGTAATGCACGGCATTGCATTCCCTTTGGCTTCTATGCACACACACACACACACANACATATACATATATATATATATATATACCCCCGCACATGTGTGTGTGTGTGTGTTTGTGTGTGCGTACCACTGCCGCCCCATTCACACAGGCAGGTAAAAACGTGCTTGCCTGTAAGGACGTGGACTCCCTCTCTAACACCAATCACCGCCACCGCCACAACCCTTCCCCGCGACAACAAGGGCAAATAAAAGTGAGCAATACGAACGCCTGCGCGCTCACACCCACCACAAACCTCCCGACGTGTCGCGCGGCTAAGGGCAACGGGTGCGGGCAGACACCCAACGAAGGCAAATGCTCGACAGGGACGGAGAAAGCACATGAAGGGAAGCAGCATCAAGAACAAAAAAGTCCCAACAGAGAGAGCGAGACAATGTGAGGGAGAGAGAGAGAGAGAGGACCCAAAGGAACAAAGTAGTCAAAAGGGAATTCCCCAGACGGAAAGGTAACGAAAAAGAACGTAACTCTATGCAATAGTTCGTACAGGTCCCCGCCTCCGCATTCTTTCACTGTTTTTATGCGCAGAGGAGTGCGCGTGCATGAGCGGGCGG
>NW_008826219.1:0-10769 GCF_000691245.1 Trypanosoma grayi
TGTTCCCCTGCTCGTATTAAAAGCGCCTCATACAGACCGCGGAACCACTGCAGGAGTTGCAGGTTCGCCTGGTAGGCGCCTTTAATGAGCTTATCTATTTCGTCATTCAGCACATCCGGTCTTGGGATGCCGTTTCTCTGCAGCGCATCCGAGAATAGCTTCAGGTTTGTCACGGACTCGAATTCGTGCTTAGCGGGAATCTTCGCCTTGCTCATCAGCGGAGGGTACGGCACCGGGAGTAACGAGGGCAGAATAAGTACGTACGGCACACCGTTGCCGCAGAGTTCCACTTTACGAATGGGTGGAATTGTGTGGCCACCGGGAGTTGTGTGCGGGAGCAGATCATTCAGCCACGCCAGAAGCTCTGTGCGGGAATCCTTCGACGGCACAACTTGAATGGGCGTCAGCATGCATGCTCGCTCCATTCTGGGTGAACCAATAGACTAAAAGCACCACTTCCCTCCGCCAGCGGAGAAGGGGATCACGACGAACGGTTCGGTTTTGTGGGCAGATGTCAGCAGATACGCGGAGCGAAGGGGAAATATGTCACTTGTTCTTCTCGATCAAACACTTATATTCGCATAGACGCAGTCGTTGTTGTTGTTGTTGTTGTTGTTGTTATTTTCGTTTAAATAAATTGCGCAAGAGACGAGAGAGAGAGAGAGAGAAAGAGAGGAATTTGGAAGCAAAACGGTGGCGCTGCAACGCCGGTGCACTGTCACGCGTATTTGTGCGGGATACCCCGCACACGGACACACAGACACACAGACATAGGCATACACACACTCACTCACTCACTCACTCACAACGGCGCGAGTCGCACACAGAGAACGGGAGTAGGGCTCCGGGAGAGACAGCGCCAGCCCCGTGCCGTGCCGTGCCGTACCGCCACTGCCTCCCCGCCCGAAGTCTCTCTTCGTCCTCCTTCTACACCTCCTCCTTTTTTTCTTTTCCCTTTCTTTGTTTGCCTTCAAGCTTGCACCCTCACTCGTCACGGGAAATTGGTTGGAGAACGGCAAAAGTGATAGTATTGGTTCGCAACAGCAAGGCAGAACCGTTAACGTCGTCACGCCGATGGGCCTGCCGTGTCTCGTGCAAGTTCGTGTGGGTGGCGTCGCGCCACATGCGCCAGCCACCGCGTGCGCGAAGAAAAGGCGGACATGCAGTCGTCATAGGGACAGATGACAGTTGTTGGTCCACGCGTGTGGGGCCGCGTTGCAGCCCACAACGCCTCTGCCGCCACTGCTGCTGATGCTGGTGAGGATGCAGGCATGTCCTTTGTATCGTCACTCAGTCTCCCACTAAAGCGCTCCGTGAGGCCCGCGCGGCGCTTCGACAGAATGCGGCGGCTTCGCTTCGTTTGCGAACGGGACCCCACCCACACAGTGTTACCACCGTCGTCAACGCCCCTGTCGTCGTCGTCGTCGTCGCTGTACGTGGCGAATACATCGTCACGGAAGGGGCAGAAACACCGTAAGTGGCGTTTGAGGTGCTGGCGGCCGGCGACTTCCTGCTCACAGTTGGGGCACACGAAGAATGTATCCGCCGAGTCAGAATTCGGAGGTGCAAAACTCGTGGAAGCACCTCCAGCTCCTGCAGCAGCAGTGGCTTCAGTGGTAGTGGTGGTGGCGAGTGTGGGTGTGGGTGTAGCGGGCGTCAGCGAAGGGTGCGACAACACCACTCGTGGCGGATTAGGTCTTTCTGGGCAATGACGCTCGTGAAGTGTTCGCTTTCCTTTGCACGCGAAGCCCAAACTGCAGAACCGGCAAGTGAAGCCAAGTGCATTCTCTTCAGTTCCCTCATTATCTGATTCTATTACGTTGGTTGCTTCCTCTCCAGCAGCAGCAGCAGCAGGGGGTCTTGTCAGTCTATCGGCCATCTCCGGATGGAGCCGCAGAATATGCCGGCGTCGGTTGGTGCTAGTCGTGAACTTCGCGAGGCAGAACTCGCACTGGTACGGCCGCCTCTTGGTGTGTGTGAGGAGGTGACGGCTGTACGCGGTGCTGATGTTCTTGCTGGGGCCCCCGGTGAAGAGGCGGGCACAGTACGGACACTGCAGAGCGGTGACGCNCGCACGCCGCCTGCCCGCGGGGCGCCGCGACGACGATGGTGACGACGCCTGCTGTGTGGCGGCGGTCGCGTTGGCGTCACGCATTATTGCTGTCTGTACAACTACAAACACCTGCAAACAAATCAAAGGGCAATAATAATCATCATCATTATAATTAGTGCCAAGATTATCGTATGGTGGCGCAAACAGTGGAGCGCGTGCGAGGAAGGGAGTGTGAGGGAAGCCTGCAGAGAGCCAAGGCGAGAGCTTCAGTCAGAGGGAAGACGAGACTGCCCGAAAATAAGGCACTCCGTGAGACTCATACAATAGAGAAAAACTGTGTGTGTATGTGTGTGTCTGAAAGAGAGAAAGATATAGCAGAGAAGCACAGCTCTCAAGGGGCTCTACTTTCTGGGCCGTTTGAGTGATACTCTGAGCTCCAACTCCGCGTGCTGCAGCTGCTGCACCGGCAACGGCGCCTGCTCGTGCCACAGCAACCACGACTTGCGCCACAACCCGGAGCTGAACCCTGTCAGCGCGCGTGACGCCCCAACAACGCGGTGGCACGGCAGAAACACGCAGTGGTGGTTCTCCCGCATCGCCTGCCCAACAGCACGGCTGGCGTTGGGGCGCTGGCAGCGTGCCGCGAGGGCGCCGTACGTCGTCACTGCGCCACAGTGCACCTCGCGGAGGACCCTCCACGTTGCCTGCTGGAACTGCGTCGACGGCGCAAGCTCCACGTTCACGGCCGCTAGCAGTGCGTGCAGCTCCTGCTGCCGAATGCGGATCGGCACATTGTCGTCTTGATGCAAACTGCCTGCACCGTTCTCGCAGCTTTTTTCATTTGTGCCAACTGTAGGATAACCAAAGAACCGCTGTAGCTGCCGTACCGCGAAAGAGCGCACATCAGCATCAGCACCCTCGCCCGCTTCCCCTCCCGTTGTCAATGCGGCTGCATCCAGCACGACGATTTCGCGCGGGTTGTACGCGCGCCGCAGTCGTCCCAGTGCATACTCCTCGCAGTCCGTCCAGTTGCTCAACCGCACAGCCCCTTCGGCGTCAACGAGCACAACGAACTCGCCAATCGGCGTTGGGGTGGTGTAGCGGTACAAGCGCAAGGGTTCTGGGTCTGCACTAATGCGGGGCGGATAACAGAGGCACCGCACCTGCGGTGCCATTGTTTTGCAATCGTCTGCACTACCATACGGAAAAGAACAAGCAAGAAAGAAAAGAACACTCACGCGCCACCACGACACACCAGTTGCAAGGGCAACAGCAGATCCATCAGCGGTAGGAGCACGGGAAAGACAGGAGTTATCATGTTCTCTTGTTAGTCGTTAACTTCAGAGCAGTTTGTGGCGTCAACGCACCTCTCTCCTTCACACAGACCCACAAATCATCATACGCCTCGTCTGTCGTGCTGCAGAAGCAGCGCACAGAATGTATTAATGTAACTGTTTTCCCCCTTGTTTATATATCCTAAGTTGCGTGTATCGGGCCCCTCCGCTTGCGTGAGAAATGGGGGGGGTGCCGTGTCCACCAACCCCCACCAAAAGCCTATTCCCCACACGTTCCTCACGCGCTCATGGCGTACAGCACGTCCTGCCCGGTGATGGCAGACAAGTTGTTGCAGAGCCGCCGCGCCTGCTCCACGACGGCGTCATCGCGGTCCTCCGTCATCTCCACAACGGCCGGCAGCATCTCCGCCATCAGCCGCGCCGCCAGTTCATCGCCGCCGTCGGCGTAGATGCCGTCAAGGCACAGCAGCGCCAAGCGCCGCACGTGTCGGCTTTGGTGCCGCAGCGTCTTGAGCAGCTCGTGCTGCATGCGGCTCTGCAGCTTCGGCGCGGCGAGCGACTGGAAGAGCGCACGCACCGCCGGCACCACGTGGTGCTCCGCGCGGAAGCCGTAGTCGTGCGTGCCATCGACGAGGTACGCGAGGTTCGTCAGCTGCCGCACAACTGCGGGCATTACCGCGTTGAACACCTCCGGCGTTGCGAGGTAGTTGTCGACGGGCACGCTGTAGTCGTGGTCTGGGCCGGCCGTCTGCGCGGCGGCGATGCGGCGCACGCACTCCAGCGCGCTTTCCAGCGTCAGCGCGATAAGTCCGGCCGCGTGTCGCATCGTGTGCTGCTCTGCGGAGCAGTAGCCCGTCAGCGTGCTGACAATGTACGGCAGTATGATGGGGAAGCCGAAGTCGAAAATCGAGCTGAGCCGCTCCAGCAGGTGGTTGCACAGCGCGTAGAAGAGCAGCCAGCCGTGCATTGTGGAGCGCGGCACCACCGCCGCATCGTCCCGCTCGCGGCTGTCATTGTCATCCATCTTTTGTTGTTGCTGCTGCTGCTTCTCAGTGCGCTCGAGAAAGCCCTCTGCGGCGCCACCAAAGGCCCACTCCGCCACCGCCGACAAGTACCGTGCGCAGTGTTTCGCCCTGAACTTGAGGAAGAACACCTCATACGCCTCCAGCACAGGCTGCACAATGTCCCGCGACGGGAGTGCTGGTGCCGCAGCGAGGGCTTGAAGCGAGGCGAGCCAGAAGTTATCGTGCACCGTTGCGCCCTCAACGAGGATACTCAGATGCAGCAGTTCCTCCCGCTTTAGCCCCGCCACGCGCCGCCGCACGCTCGTATAGAGAAGCGCAAAGGAGTGGGTGTCAACACGCACCCGCATCGGCTTCTTCCCGCCCTTGTCAGGATTCATTGTCGCCACACCGCGCAGACACTCTGTGCATGCCTCGATGAACAGCTGCGGCTCCAGCAACGCCTCCAGCATTGACATTGTCTCCGAGCTTCGGTAGTTCGTCTCGCCGTCGTCGACGTTGTGCAAGTGTGTCGCGGCAAATACAATGCGAGGAAGGTACGGCTGGCACATGAGCCAGCACGACGGAAAGACGCGCAGCAAGCAGCCAAGTGCTGCCTGGCGAAGCAGTGACCCTGCCTCACTGCGCGACACGACAGGTGCGACCTCCGCCACCGCGAACACCGCCACTCCCGTAACACTCTGCAGGATATTGTTGCTGTGCGGAGTGGTAAAGGAAGTGCCCATAACTTGGCAGACGGTTCCCAACGCCGTGAGCATCGCAGCACCGGCGAGCAGCGCGTCACCCTCCGCGGCCACCGACAATGACGATGTTGTTCTTGCTGCTGTTGCTGCTGCTGGTGCTGCATCGCGGCGGAGGAGACGCGGAAGGAGGGCGACCATGTCGTCCACCCAGCGATGCACCTCCTGCACGCGCGCCTTGTTTCCAAACAGCTTTGACAGCGTCGCCTCCGTGACGCGGTTGGCGCGGTGCACGTTCAGCAGCGTCTTCTCCGCCTGCAGGCTGCCGCCACTACCAACAATGCGAACCGTCTCCTCCATGCAGCTCACGCACAGTGGGAGCATGTGCCACGCGGTCGCCGCCGCCGCCGCCGCTGCTGACGGCTGCGTGGTGGCCGCTTCCACCGACGCGTGCAACAGCGCAGTGAGGTGCGTGAAGAGCGCAAAGGAGCGCTTAGTCGCCAGCGGACGCGCCTTCACGCGCACGAGGTCCATCAGCGTGAGTTTGCACTTTGGATCGCGCAGCTGTCTCCGGTGCTCCGCCACCTCCGCGTCAGTGAGTGTGTGCTCTACCGTTGGAAGGGCGTGGTGCAGACGATCAAGCAGCACCTCCAGTCCCTTCTGCTGCAGCGCCACACGCGTGTCGGTTAGGAGGCGCTGCAGACACGCCACAAACGTCAGCTCGTTGATGCCCGCCAGGACGCACGCCAGCGTGTTGCCAGCCAGCAGCTCCATCAGCATAACGAACGCCTTGTTTTCGCCGAACTGCAGTGTCTCATCCTCCTCGGCTACTGCAGCTGCAGCCCCAGCAGCAGAAGAAGACGTGGCGTCGTTTGGTGTGGCCGCGTTGAGCTCTGCATAATGTGCGAAGAGTTCTAGTGTTGCGACCAGCAGCGCCATGCACGCGTCGTTCGTGTGGGTACCCACCTCTCCTGTCGCCTGTTCGTCGGCCTCGTTGTCACCGTCCTGCTTCGTGCGGAGGCTGCCTGCTGCCTCACTGCTCCTGTGGTGGTAGCTATGCTGCAGCTCGAGAAAGCCACCCAAGAAGGCCTCCGACTTCACAGTGGTGTTGATGAGATGCAGAATCCCCTCTTGCCGGTTAATCACCTGGTTTGGCTTCACCAACTTGCGGTAGAGTTTCACAACTGCGCCGTCCTCAGTCACATCCTTCTCCTCCCCTTGTTGCTGCTCTTCCTCTTCCCCCTCCTCTGTTGGGGCGGAGAGCTGTTGGTGTGGGTCGAGCACGAGCCTCATCATCTGCGTGAGGCAGGCCAGCTGCGTGTGCACGTCGAAGCTCGTTAGAAGACTGCTGCACACGTCCATCGCGCTCTCGTAGCGGTGCCGCGCTGACGAGAAATCCACCGCCTCCAGCCGAATAAGGAGCGCTACGATCGGTATATGCAGCGCTGTCCGTCCGCCAGCGCGCGACGCTGCAGTATTACCACCGAGCCCTGCAGCAGCAGGAACGGCAGGAGTGAAGAGCGGCGACACAATGCGCAGAATCTCAGCGATAGTGTCAATCCGGTGGCGCGACAAGGCCGCTCCTTCTCCCTCTCCTGAATCCAGCTCCTCGTCTATCTCTGCCGCTGCTGCTGCTGCTGCTGCTGCTTTGCTGTCAGGGACAAGCAGCGCGGCCATCAGTATTACACACTGCTTCACAAGCGTCCGGCCAATGCGGGCGGCACCGTGAGGCTGCACTTCGTTCAGCGCGTGTGGCGCCGACACACAGAGGTCGACCACGCCGCGCACGTACGCAAGTGCACAGCGGTGGTACGTCTCCATGTCATCGCCCTTGTTCGCCCTATTGCTGTCAGTGTTGTCGGCGTCATCGTTGTCAACCTCCGCGAGGAGCAGCAGCAGACCGCTCAGGGGAAACGACTCCAACATGCCGTTGATGAGTGTGAAGAGCGACGCGGCCTCGTCGTCGTCGTCAAAGCGGATGGACGGAGCGGCAGCGATGACGCTGCACAGCAGCCGAAGCCCGAGAACAGCATCCGAATGCCGCGACCATGAGTGCTGCTGCTGCTGCTCTCCACCGCGGGACTTGCCACATGACTTACCGCACAGCTGTAGAAGGCATTGCGCGTCGGTGAACGTCAGCGGATTCTGCAGAGCACACCACGACGGCGGCTCCCACGCATCCACCTCTGCTGCTGTTGATGTTGACGGAGCCGCGAGCGCCTCCACCACCTCCACCAAGGCCGACAAGTCGGGTTCAGCCTGCTCCACAAGCCGCGCCAACCAAGGCAGGAAGAGACGGTGGTAGCCGCCAAGCGTGCCAACAAGCAGCATAGCAGCGTCGCCGCCAAGACGACTCAAACGCGCGTCGTCACCCAAGAGCGTGTCAGTGAGTGTTGCCGCAACGTGACGCATGTACTCTTCGCCGCTACTTCCCGCCCCGTTGCCGCCGCTGCTGCTGCGCGGCGAGGCCGCTGACGTGCCCTTCCGGGTCTGCGGAATGAACAGTACAGAGCTTGTTGGCTTATGCGCCTCCAGTCCCCGGCTCAACGCGGCGGCGAAGGCGCTGAGGGCATGGCGGTACACAGGACGCACACGGTCGCCTGCAACGCGCAGGAACGGGTGGCGTAGGAGCGCCACACACAGCTGCAGGAACGCATCGTCGCCAGCGCTCAACTCCGCGCGCAGGCAGACAGCATGCAAAAAGTCCGCTGCGTCAGGACTTACTACCGCCGCACCGCCGCTGCTGCCACCGGTCGCCAGAACTCCCTCCACAACCGGCAGAAGAATGGCCATGGAAATATTGCAGGCCGCGCCACCACCCCGGTTGTTGCTGTTGTTGTTGTTATTGATGTTGTTGTTGTTGCCACGAAGAGGGAAGAAGTGTTCCATCGCGCGACGCGACACAGAGAATGGCATCGCCGGCTCCCCCTTTGATCCAACGCACATCTCGGCCATCATGCGGCAAAGCAGCTCGGCCGCGCCACCTGTGAGGCCCCCACGCGACTCCGCTCGAGCCATTGCCTCAATAAGAGCACTGAGTGTTGTGACGGAGATTTTTTCCTGCTGCATCGCCGCTTTCACAACCACGCGCGCACTGTTGCTGGCAGCGCCGCGCTCGCCCTTCGGAGGCGCGAGCACCATGGCCTGTAGCTCCTGCAGCACACTTTCCCGTCGGCTCTCCGGCGCAGCAAGTGGGCACAGCAGTGTCAACGAAAGTGCCGTCAGCGAGAAGGGCAGTTTGCCCTCTGCTGCCACACTGGAGTGCGTGCGGTACACCGCCGCAAAGACGAGACTGAACCAATCCACTGGGAAGCGGGCCTCACCATCAGAAGTGTTGTTGTTGCCATTGTCGCCGTCGTGCAGCTCCAACAGCCGCAAGTACGCAGGCGGAAGGCGGGCGGGGCTCAGCGCCATGGCAGGCAGTGGAGTGCTGAGGTAACCCAGCAGCCGCCCAATACGCACCAGGGACTCCATGTCCTCGATTGGGCTGCTGCTGCTGCTGCTCTCGCTTCTGGTGGTCAGGCGCACCTCCATGCTGCAACGCACAGTGGCACCCAACGCCGACGTCAACTCATCCTGCGGCACGTACGGAACCGCCAGACTGTTCTTTGCGCCACGGCCGACCTTAGCCTTCTCGTGTCGCGATGCCGCACGCTGTGCTTCCTGCAAAGAGGCCAGGTAGCCATTGTCTGCGCCTGTCTTCTGTTCGCCAAGGAAGAACTGCAACAGGGTGCGCACCACCGCGTCTGCATCGGACGTCGTGGACGTTGCGAGTCGCGCCGCACACGACAGGCAGCACTCAAGCATTACCACCCTTGATGCACGAGAGAAAGAACCTTCTTCTGCGCTGCTCTGCAGCTGAGCCAGCGTTGGTTGCAGGCGTGCGGCAGCCTCCTCGCGCAACAGCTGCAGGAGTGGCACACATTCAAACACTGAGAGGCACCCGTTGCGGTTCCCCTTCGCAGCTGCAGAACTCCCGGTGACCTGCATGGAGCCGCTCTTTCGCTGCTGCTGCTGCTTCTTCGTCGTCCTCGTCGTCTCATCATCGCTGCTATCCGTGTCGTCCTTCTCTTCCTTCGCTGTTGTGCCGACCGACGCTGCTATTAGCAATGCAGCGGTCCTGCTCACGTCTGGCACGACGTCGCACAGCTGCTGCTCCAACTCCGCAATCAACTCACACAGTTGTGTGTCTCCTTCTGTCTCGTCCTCCGCTGTGCTGTTGGTCAGGCGTCCTGCTGCTCGTCGGTCCACCGCATCCACGTACTGCAGCGTCACATAGTAGAGCGCGAGCCCTCGTACAATGTCCTGGAAGGCGGCAGACTCACTGCTGAGTGGCGCCGCCATCTTTTTCTTCTTCGCTGGGGACGTTGAGAGGCGCGGCTTAACGTGCTGCAACAGCGGCTTCAGCACAACGCGGAAGAGATCGACCTGAATGGCTGAATTGTGTTGCGCGGCCATACGCCACAGTGCGTGGAGAACGCCTCGGAGGTGGGCAATCACAAGACGCTGCTCAGCGGCGTGTTGCTTGCCGTCAGCCTCCTCCTCCTCCTCCTCCGTTTGGCGGCTCGCCGCCAACGCCAGCAACCGCTCCGCGGCCGTGGCGGCGGTGTGCAGCAGCTGCGACGCAACCTTCTCAGACTGCTCGTACTGCGCGACGTGCTCCAGCAGCTCCAGGAGCGAGTTTCCACCGCGAGACACAGAGACAGGCGAGGACGACGGCGTTGCCGCTGATGACGACGTGATGAGTTGCTGCGCTGTCATGCTGTCCAGTGCCTTCGCGGCAAGCAGGCGCACCTCCGGCAGCGGGTGCAGCAAGCACGCGAAGAGCGGCAGCCGCTCCGCTCTGCCGGAGCAGCCGCGCACCTCCAGCAGTTCGTAGCGTGTGCCGCTGAGGTGACGCGCGAGAAACGCGGCCGCCGCGGAGTGCGTGGTGCCGTCGCTGAGCAGCCGCGACAAGGTGGCGTCGAACGCGTGGGCGTAGCGGCGCTCCAATGCGCGCAGCCACGCCGTCACAGACTGCCCTTGTGCATCCATCGCCCTGTTGTCCTCTGCCTCCACTTCTGCCTCTTCCTCCTCCGCCGCCTTCCCATTGTCGCGGCGCACCGCCGACGGCTCTTGTGTGTGGCAGGCAAGCAGCGTCTGAATCACATCGGCCACTAGAGCGTCGGTGAGTGGGAAGTCCTCCACGGCGCATCGCACAAAATGCAGCACGTCCGGCGCGACGGACTCCAGCGAGTGGGCGACACGCAGCCGCTGGAGGCAATGGCGGAGCAGCACAGCGATANGGCGGAATCAGCGTCCTCCGACGCTGCCACGATCCAGGAGGCCCACTGCTTCCACGGCAGCGCAAGCAGCAGCTGAATGTGCGGGACGAACGTCACTTGTGCAACGGCCGCCCGCTGTGTGTAGAAGAGCAGGTCAACGACCGCCAGGAGTTCGTTTACCGGCACAATAGCAGCAGAGGTGGAAGAGGAGTAGGAGTAAGAAGAAGAGGCGGTGATGTGCCCTGCCGTACCTGAGAGAATAGCGATGATTGGCTTCATCACCGTTGCGAGCGTCGGCACCGACAGCTGCACCTCGCTGCTCCACGCGGCCAGCACGACGAGAGCGCTGCACACAACCTCACGGTTGGGCGGCGACACCGGTGCGGTGCCGCCGTGCGCGTCCTCCTGCAGCCACGACTGCCGCTGTGCGTCACCCCGCTCCGCCCCCGACGCGG
>NW_008826220.1:0-10765 GCF_000691245.1 Trypanosoma grayi
AAAAATAAGTCAAGAAACACAAAACAAAGCTCCAGTGGAGTCGTGGGGGCGGCATCGCGGCGGAAGGCCCGAGGAGACGACAACAACCACAACACACACCAAAAACGAAACAAAACCAAAAGATCAGCAACACAAACGGCAGAAGAAGTTGCAAGACCAAAAAAAAAAAAGGCAAAAAAAACAAAAAAAAACAAAAGGTGAAGAGCATTGGGGATACACAGGAGCGGCGTAAAGCATTGGTGAGGCCAGCGGTACTTCGCGGGTTTTTCCTTGCCTCACTGCAAGGCAAAGGAACAAGAAACAAACAACAAACAATCAAACGGGCGGACGAGACGCTCGGGAAGACGTCCAGAGCACGACGACGGGGGCAGCAAGATCACTTGTACCAGCGGAGAGAAGGGAGAGGCGCACATACATGCACGCACGGCGCGCGTCATGCGGGTGAGGAGGCGCCATCGACGTCCGCCTTCTTTCTCTGTCTCTGTCTCTCTCTCTCTCTCTCTTTTTCTTTCTTTCTCCCCGTTGCTTTGTATGCCTTTCCTATTTTGTTCCTTATCCTTTTTGTCGTTTCTTCATTTCCTCCTTCGCGATGGAGATGGCTCTGTTGCGCCGCGACTGGTTGCGTTTTTTCCTTTGGGTTCTGTACGGCGCCTTCTCGTGTGGATGCCTCCTTCAGCTGTTTTTATTATTATTACTATTACTACCACTCCCGTGCGTGCTAGCTTGTTTGTTCTTGTTCCTCCGAAGGGGCGAGTTCCTCCTTTTTTTGTGTTGTTGCNCTCCCGTGCGTGCTAGCTTGTTTGTTCTTGTTCCTCCGAAGGGGCGAGTTCCTCCTTTTTTTGTGTTGTTGCTGTTGCTGTTGTTGGTGGTGGTGGTGCCGACTCGTTGCGTCGCCTCGCTGCCGCCCGCCCACAGTCAACAACGCGCGGCGGCGGCGGATGCCGGCCGGGAGTCAGCTGCCACCGCCGCACCCGCTCCGCTACCCACCCTTGCACTCACTCACTCTCCTGCTGCCGCACGGGCGCTGCGGGGCGGGGCACTTCGCGGAGCCGACCGTCTCCACCAGCAACGCGGGGACGGAGCACAACACAAAACAGCGGGGCCACGGGCACACAACTATATTTATATGTTTATATCCATTTTGGGGCCTCTCAAGCAACCAGCAGGAGGGGAAGTGCAACACGAGAAGCGGGCGTGAAAACGAAAACAAAACATGAAAATAACAAAGACAGTGCATATGTGAAAATCTTCTCTGGGGAGGGGCCTGTGGCGCTTATCACCCTCCCCCACATTCTTACTGCTGTGGCTGCGGGGCCGCACTCGCCCCCGGCACCTCGTTGTGGTGCCGCCAGCAGAGCACCACACAAGACGGATAACGCAGACGATGAAACAACAACTCACACCCCCCTCAAGAGAGAGCGCGCGCGAGAGAGAGAAACACAATAAAGCCACAGGCAATGCGCAAGATGAGTGCGTGTGCATGGCGGGAGTGCTGAATTTTAGGTGTATTTGTACGCCACCACTCCCTGGACTCTTCCGTCGATCTACCTATCTCCTTATGTTTCTTCCGTCCGGTTTTGTTTTACTTTTTTTTTTTNACGTCTCGACCCCCTCCCCACACCTTGCGTGGTGGGCGCCATCAAGGCACACCCCTCCCACTGCTGCTACTACTACTACTACTACTATTATTATTACTACTACTGCTGCTGCTTCGACAACGAGAGAAGCGACGAGAAGAGAAATCGCCGCTGACACTCCGTCAGCTGGCCCACTACGTTCAGCGTCTAACAGCTGTCTGCTTCTCTGTCTATATGTGTGGGTGTGCCGGTGCCCACCTCTGCACACAGTTGCGTGCCGTGGTGGGGAGACTTTGAGGGTCGGATGCGCAGGCGTAGGCTGGGGGATGCACGTGAATGTGCATGCGTATGCATGCACACATGAGGTCCGCACATTTGACTGCAGTCCGCATTTCTTTTTGTTTTGTCTTTGCTTTATTTTTATTTTTCTTTTGTTTCCCACTGCCATGGAGTTCGGTTGTAGGTGCAACAAGAACAAGAAGGAAGCCACTGCACCGCACAGCAAACAGGCAACGGTAAGAGACCGAGAGAATAGGCGGTGCGTGCTGATTCTGCCACCACCACCACCACCACCACCACCAGCAACAGCAACAGCAACAGCCGCCTAAGGCGTCACGTGCCGAGGCCCCACTTCATGGCAATGTCTGTCGACGTCGCGGCCGCCTCATCTACCCAGCCGCCCCGCCACTTCCAGCGGCCACCGCAGCAATTTGACAACACCGCCGCACTGCGGCAGGCGGTGATGTCGAAGGAGGACGAATACAGCAACTACGAGCAGGCCATCCTCCTCGAGATCAACGAACTGCGCAGCGACCCCGTCGCGTACTCCTCGATCGTAGAGTCCGAGGCAACCGTCGGCTACCCGTTCGTGCGTGACGACCCGCTGCCGGATCAGTGCTCGGAGATGACGCTGGAGCAGCTGCGCGTGTACATACAGGACTTCCGGCGCGAGCGCAGCGAGGTAAAGGAGTCACTGAGGCGCATTAGGGGAGAGTGGGTAGAGGCGGAGGCGGGCATGCGTGAGCGCTGGACCCAGGAGGACACGGAGCGCGCCAAGAAGAAGCGCGGCAGCAGCCGCAAGCTGCGCAACTCGCTGTTGCGAGAGGAGGACTTCATGGTGGAGCGACAGCGCATCGCACAGGAGTTAAATGATCGCTACACGCAGCGCACCAAGGAGGCGGAGTCGAAGCTACTGCACCTCGAGCGCTCCTGCAGGTGGGCAGTTGACGGAGCGAACGTCATCATAAAGCTTGTGCAACAAATGCGTGAGGCACATCCAGTGCCAACGCTGCAGTACAGCCGCGGCCTCACACTTGCTGCGCGGGACGTAGGAAACGAGTGCCACCGCGTGCCGACCACAAGCGCTATATCGGCATCACCACCACCACCACCACCACCAACAGTAACAACATCAGCATCACCACCCCCAATGGCGATGGCAGCATGTCAGCAGCCCCGGCAATCGGTGCTGCTATCGTCGTCGTCGTCGCCGCCGCCGCCGATGTCGCCACCGCGTATGCCGAACGCTAGCGAAGATGCGCTGCTGCATCTGTCGCGGCCCTTAAGTGGCGGGAGCAATGGGGGTGGGCATCGTCCTTCCCAGCCAACCTTGTCTTGCGAAGAGGACATCACCAACACCAACACCATCAGCATCGCGACGACGGATGTCACACTGCACAAGAAGGACATCAGCGGTCGGACGACGCCACTGATGGACGTGTTCAGTCTCTCCACTGCTGCCAGTCCAACGGTGATGGTCACTGCGCACGAGCTCACCAACGAAGGTGAGCAGCTCAAGAGGACCACAATGAAGATGTGCAAACGCTACGGTTACTACTCCGGTGCAGTGCGGGGGCTGCAGCTGTGCAACGCCTTTCCCCCCCGCAAGACGCTGATCCAGATGATGCTCGGCCTTCGTGTGCCTCACTTCACACTGCTCGCTCTCAATGCCGTCAGCGATGCGCCCGAAGCGTCTTTGTGTTCGTCGGCGTCGCGGCAGTCGAAGAGCCCGCTGCTTTGGGCGGACGGCCGCCTGCTCGGGAGCGGCTGGGTACGTGCGCCGGACGGCGTTGTGAGCGTCACGGCGCTCGTTGCAACGAGCTTCGAAGAGCTGCGCGTCATCCACGACCGGCACGACTTTTCACTGCCGCAGATCCACCGCATCCTCAACAGCCGCCACGAGGGACTGGCGAGGGAGCCCAACAGGCCAGCCGTCATGCACATATTGTCAGCGCTTGAGGTGTGTGTCATAGAGCCGCAGGCCCACCCCGTGTTCGCCGACAGGGACCAGCACGTCGTGCGGCTGGTCGCGCGCGCCGATTCACACCGCGTCGAGCTCACTGCAACCGTCACGTTGGCGTCGGAGCCGGTCCCGGTGGTGCCGCTGCTGGACCGCGAGCTGCTTCTCGTGCAGCGCTGCCGCGACGACCTTGAGGAGGTGGAGGTACTCCTCGACATCCGCGCGGCGCGCCACCGCTGGGGGAATCAGCCCCTGTTTGTGTACCTCTTCGAGCGCGACAAGAGCGCCACTGTGATGGGAGCCTTCGCGAACATCGGATTCATCCGCGTGACGCCGATGCAGCGCGATAGTAATGGAGCGTCCCACACGAAACGCCTATTGTCACTGATGCCCCCGCACCATCACCACAATCAACAACAACAACAACAACAACAACAAGGCTGGGGGGAGGCCGCAGTCATTCGAACACCTCTGGTCTTGGCCTCGCAGTGGTGCGAGTACCCTGTTGAGATCAAAGAGGAACCCTTCGGGTGGCCGCTCGTGAGCATCGACTTTCAAGAGCGCTGCGCCACCATCATTGAGCCGCTCTGCGGGACGTTGATAGCACTGGGTGACTTGCAACGCATTGCAATACAAATTCCACACTGCGCGTATCTAGAGGTCACCATCGACAACGTCCGCCGCCTCCTAGAGGTGGAGAACACGTACCTGGAGTCGGAGGATCCGAGCGGAAGTCAGCAGCGGCTTAACAAGCTGATTGCGTCTTCACGGGTGGAACTGAGGGTCGCAGAGGAGAGCTTCAACGAGAGCGCAGATCCCATCAAGCAAGAACTTGCGCATGTGCAGAAGAGTATGGCGCGTCGCCGTGGCAAAGAGCTGACGAAGCTAAAGAAGCAGGAGGATGAGCTGCAGCAACGCCTCAACCAACTGAATGACAACGTAGAAGAGCTGCGCAAGACACTCGCTAACGCAAAGGAGGACCTGGTGTTGCTGGGACGCGAGTACGCTCTCCGTGCGAAGCAGCGGCGGCAGCTGCGCCGGGAGTACGACCGGTTGTGCGAGCGCGCCGACCGTACACGCCCGTTGCGAGTGGAAATAATTCTCGTCACCGACGACGCCGCGTCGGTTGGGGCGGGGGCGGAGCGCACCCCACTGCGCCCCGTCAACGCCGCAAACACGCTCTACGAGGGGACAGTGCGGCTGCTGGAGGGCCTCAGGTGCCGGGCGGTGCTGCTCATCAACGATCAGGAGGCGGTGTGTTGGGAGGTGCGTCCAGGGTACTGAGGCTGCTGCAGCTGCTCTTGCTGTCGCTGCTGTTGTTATGGCGTTTGTTGCTGTGGTGGTCGCGTTGCTGGCGCTCGCTTTGTTTCCTTCTTTCATGTACCATCATTCTTCGGCCCAAGGATGTACAGGCAGACATCGATTCATGCCGAGCGAGACATACGGAGGAGAGCGCGGGAACAATAAGAAAACAAAGAAACAGAAGAGGGAAGCCGAGACGGCGGTATATATGACACCATCCCTGCCTTCTGTTTCTTTCCCCCCTCCCCCTCTTCCCTTCGTGCCTTTTCTCTGTGTATGTGCACCTGTGTGTGTGGCTGTATGCCGCCCACACGCACACGTTGCATGCAATTGATACAAGCAAACAAAACAACCGAAGCTCCAACACACCTCTGCCTACCTGTGTGTGTGTGTGTGTGGTGGTGGTGCACACTGAGAAGCCACTCATGGCATGCTTCATTTTTGTGCTGCATTTCATTTTGTTATTTTCTCTCTCTATCTTTCTGTGCTTTTCTCCTGTCCACTCCGTTCCAGCACGCCCACAGGGGCAGAATTGTCACGGCAGCGAGAAACGGCGAGGACAGTGCAGAGCAAACAAACCGAAGGAACGGAGGCTTGGGGATTTCTGCAGCGCCTTCCTCTTTCCGTCCATTAGCCAGTAAGCCCACCTTCGTTTTTCGCTCTTCTCTGTACCGAGTTCATCACTTTGACCAATAGGAGATTGTTGGCGTGGCTGTTGGTGCGGCGTAGCGCGTGATTTCGTCTCGGTTATCAGCTTGTTTCCTTCTCGTCATAGTTGTGCCCACTCACCGCGACAGAGACCCCCCCCGTCCCTCGCCCAGCAACACCAGCAGCGTCAGCAATTTGCAGTAGGAATAGTGAAGCCCATCTCACAGTGCGACATGAGCCACAAGTACATCTTCAAGTACATCATCATCGGCGACATGAGCGTGGGCAAAAGCTGCCTGATGCAGCGCTTCACTGAGCAGCGCTTCCGCAAGGATCTCCCACACACCATTGGTGTCGAGTTCGGCACGATGATCGTCGACATCAGTGGTGAGGCGGTGAAGCTGCAGATATGGGACACTGCAGGACAGGAGCGATTCCGCTCTGTCACGCGCGGCTACTACCGCGGCGCGGCGGGCGCGCTGCTGGTGTACGACGTCACTCGGCGGGATACTTTCTCACACGTCGGCACGTGGCTGCAGGACGCGCGCAGCAACACGAACCCGCACACAGTGATGATTCTCGTCGGCAACAAGTCCGACCTCGACGAAGAGCGCGAGGTGTCGTACGAGGAGGCGGCGAAGTTCGCGGAGGAGAACAACCTGCTATTCGTCGAGTGCAGCGCGCTGAATGGCGATAACGTGGAGCAGGCGTTCCTGTCGACGGCGCACAAAATACATGAGGAGGTGATGTGTGGCATATTGAACCCTACCGACCCCGACAGCGGTGTGCAGCTGCACACCGCCACGCTGCCCAGCGCGGGCGTGCCGGCGAAGGCACCGGCGGTGCAGAAGAGCGGCTGCGAGTGCTGAGCACAAGTGTAACTGTGTAGGTGAGTGGGAGAAAGAGTTTTTGTGTGTCTGTGTGTTGGTGGGTGTGCTTGTGTGTGGGTGGCGGGACGTATTGGGGAACAACGATGGGGTAACAGAACAGGAAAGAAAAACAACAACAACCAAAGGTACCAGCAGTGTGCGGAATGGACAGTCGGATGGGGCGGGTAGGGTGCGAGGCGGTATACATAGGCAGCAACAAGATGAGCTCTCCTTGGTGTGCATCTCCTTATGTCTCTTTCTTTCTCTCTTTCTTGGCGTGGAGGAGCGAGAGAGAGAGAGAGAGAGAAGAGGGTGGGGGGATGCAGTAATATTATTTTGCTTCATTGCGCGACCAACCATGGTGGGATGGTCTAGGCTCTATAATTCTATCCATCAGCCACTAACTCTCTGTTTCGGTGGGTGCCGACTGTGGGGGTAGCGTTGGACGGATGTACGGAAACATCACCGCTGCAGACATAAACACACACTCGCACGTACACATACATACAAATACACACAAACACACATGCACCCTGAAAGACGCATCTAGACACATATTTTCCTGTTATTCTCGACGCGCCGGATGTGTTTTGGCCCAATGTGAGGCTGAGCAAGGCGGCCTAAGATCACAGAAGGAGAGGGGGCTTATATATATATATATGTGTGTGTATGTATACATATATACCCCCAAGCTCTGCAATGGAGAAGGGAGAAGTGAACTCACGCACACATAAACACACATTCACCAACATCCACCCACCCATCTATATATATATATATATATATGGGATTTCAGCAACTCTCATCCTTGACCTTTTGTATCTTTGATGCTGACTGCTTTTTTTATACGGGCTTATATCCTTTCTCCTCTGTTGACCACACCATCTCTATTCTCTCTCATTGTTTCTCGTAATGGGCCTATATCTTCTCTGTGTTGTGTGAAGCCAGAAGGGAAATTACAAGGAGTAGTGACAGCATCGGTATTACCAACTAGACAACAATGAAAGGAGCAATGAAAGCCAAGGGGATGCAAATTTACCTTGAAGAGGCGCTTTTCGACGGGCGTTGTCCTACATCCCCTTTTGAATGCAATGACGGTGAGGTGGACCATTTGCCGCTGCAACAGCAGCTGTTGCAGACACGCTCTCCTACGTTGCCACCTGGTGACAAATTCGAACGCTGTAGCAAAGTGACGGACTTCTTCTCTCTTCCGCTTCACCGTCAGGCGGTAGAGTTGGCAAACGCCCTCCTTAGGCAGTTTGTGTTTCGGGTGTACAAGAGACGTGTGCCAGAAATCGTGCCAGCTTTTAACAACGCCTTCCCGAGGACGACACATACACTGACATGCAAGCCGCTCGTGCGTGCGCTGCTGGAGGAAATGGGTCTCATTGACGAACACAGCACCACGGCTGACGATGCGGAGGTGGAACAGTCTCCACTCATGCACTTTCAAATGCGCCCACAGTTCAGTACTGAGAGCAGCGCGACGATGGAGATGGAGAATGGGGACACGCTGCTGGAGCAGCTGGTGCGCAAAGCGCTGAATCAGTTCCACGAGCGCCACCCTGGACGCTACCAACTCAATAGCGAGGATTCTTCAGTGGATAGGAGTAACAGCATCATTGGAAACCGCACCACAATGTCCCGCTCTTACCGAGGAAGCAGAACGATCTACGAACGTAAAAACAACATGGCGCTCCCCACCAGCAACAGCGGGCTTAGCTCCAACAGTAAAGTTATGTCCCCACATGGATCGCGAGAGACGGTGACAAGTGCGCTGCGCAGCTTCTTCACGGAATACCGTACTGAGGATGAGCAGGTCTTCATTGTGGCCGCCGCTCTCATGTGTCAACACGTCACTCACCCATACCTGCTGCCGGTGTCCGTGCCTCACGCGTTTGAGGCGGTGCCTGGCAAGGATGGAAATAGCACCGAGAATGCGCTGGTGATGGGCGTCAGGAACATGATTAGCCTTGACGGCTCCACCCATGACGCAAACAGGGATGACGCGGGGAAGCTATCGTCTGAGCTCCTCGCCCTTGGCGACTTGCTCAAGGGTGTGCAGCAGGACACCGTGCCGTGGCGGGCGCTGGCTGCCCTGCTAGGGGATACCGTCTCAACAGTGTATGCGGTTGCACGTGAGCAACTGTTGGATAGCGCTTCTAGCACGGTAACGTCTACGCAATCATCGCTGACATATAATGAGGCTTCTTACCACCGAAATAAATTCGTCATGCTAACGGGGGGTGAAAACCGCGATGTGCATGAGAGTCTGGGGAAAGAAAGGCGGCGGCGACTCCCGAGCCTGCTCTGCCTGTACTTGCAATTCCACTTACAGCGTGGAGCGTCGTTGGAAGGGGGCGTTAACAGGCGAGTGTCCCGGATAGATCGGGAGCAGATACAGCTGAACACGATGTCGGCGAGTATGCGTGAAAGCTCGAGCACTCATAAGCTTTCACCCCTTCTTCGCTCCATGGCTATTTCTGGCACCACGCCGGTAATGCATTCTCTGGCCAGCTCACCATCGCGCATTGTGTCGGTACAGTCAATCGAGAAGATGACACGAATAGGGAAGGGATCGAGTGGGGTGTTGTACGCGGTGCCGCGCCTGGATACAGGAGAGCTTGTGGCGGTAAAGTGCATCTACATCACAGAACACTCACGGCCACATGTGGAGAATGAGCTTTCAGTGCTTAAACGCAGCATCGGTATTGACAACACCAACAGCAGCAGCAACAACAATAATAATCATCACCACCTCATGGATGAGAAGGGTAATACCACCGAGAAGCATGCACCCAACGGCGCCGAGGGCGGTGAAAGCAATAATGCGAGTGAAGATGCCCGTGGAGTTGTGCGATGCTACGATATGTTCGCCGAAGGAGGATGTGCGTACATTGTGATGGAGCTGATGGACAGTGGGAGTCTCAAGGATGTCATGAACCGGCGACCCGGCTGTGCGTTTAGCGAGGAGGAATGCTGTGCAATTGCTTTCCAGGTGTTGCATGGTCTGCGCTATCTGCACGACACAGTGCGGCAGCTGCACCGCGACCTGAAGCCGCACAATATTCTTCTTAACCGTGCTGCAGGTGCGGCGAAACTAAGTGACTTTGGCCTGAGTTCCCATCAGCTGCACAGTATGGGTTTTTACCAATGCGACACATTTGTCGGTACCTTGGCGTACATGTCACCCGCTCGGGTGGACGCTGACGCGGCCTACGGTAAGGAGAGTGACTTCTGGAGCCTCGGCATCACGCTGCTGGAGATGGCACTCGGAAAGTTGCCCTTCACGCCGACTATCTTCACCATTGCGAGCTTCCGCACACATCCGCCACGACTCCCGGCCGCACTCGTCAATGTCACGCCAAGAGATAACATGAGTCAGGGCGGTGACGCTGACGATGAACACCCCGTCAGGAATAACACGACAGTTTTCTCTGACGCGTTTCGGGACTTCATCAGTGCCCTGCTGCCCGCGGAGCGTGAGAGGGACTGCACGTCGCCGGCGACACTCTCGGACGGAGAGGAGTCGCTGCGGTCCTGCGCCTGTACGTACTCGGAACAGCGCCACGGCCCCACGTCATACACTGGGTGCGACGTAGACGACGATGGGGTACTGCCAATGACACTCAACGATGGTCTCGTACTCCCCGCCGTGATAAAGCTGCCAAATTGGAAGCCAATCGACATCACTTCGCCTATGATGCATCGGGACGCCCTACAGGAGACGCCACGCTCACCACGCTCACCACCGGAGCCACATGCCTCTTGTGTGAGGCAACACCCGCCCAACGAGACCGGCGGTGCGGCACATTGGAGCGGTGCAGCCCCGACGGAGGAGGAAAAAGGGGAATATGAAGATGATTCGGTGGCGGAGGTGACAGCAACGGCGCTCCTGCTCCACCCCTGGCTGCGGGGCATGACGTGGGAGAAGAGTGCAACAGTCCTGTCACGTATTTCATTGGAGCCACCCGTACCGCCTGCGAGGAAGACGATTTGACGGGCGACGCCGAACACACCTACCCTCACAAAACACTCTTACACGCTCAAATGAAAAAGCGGAAGATTAAAAAAAAACAACAACAACAACAACAAAACGAAAACGAAACAACAAGAAGCGCAAAAAAAAA
>NW_008826221.1:0-5414 GCF_000691245.1 Trypanosoma grayi
TGCGTGCCTGCAGCGAGCGGCCGCCTATCCAGCGGCCGTTGAGGTTCTTGATACACCACGCCGCATCCGCCTCGTCGTAGAAGAGCGCGAAGCCGTAACCTTTGGTCGGCCGGCACTTGCTGTCGACGCACAGCTTCGACGCCTCCACGCGGCCGAACTCCTGGCACAGTTCGCGGAAGTCCGCTGCACGGTATGTCTCGGGTAGACCGGAGACGTACACATTGCGTCGCTGCAGGGAGTTCTGCACCTCCTTCGTCGGGAGAGGCGTGCTCGACGCCACGGGTTCCTGCTGCTGCTGCTGTTGTTGTTGATGATTATGGTATTGCTGCTCCAACTGTTGTTCTTGTTGCTTCTGTCGATCGTGCTGCTCGGGGAGCGCCAGGCTGTAGGGGCAAGAAAATACCGAGGACAAGCTCATGCCGCGTTTGTGGAAAAATACGGGAAAGTGAAATAGCAAACTAAGGCGAAAAACTGTCTGTGTGAGTTCTTACTCTGCGGGGTAAAGCTTCTTCTACCAGATGCATGTGTGCGAGAGGCAGAGAGAGGCAGAGAGAGAGAGAGAGAGAGAGAGGGTGAGTGAATGAGTGATTGAATGAGTGGGTGGAAGAGAGAAACAAGCAAACAAATAAAAGCGACGAGGGAAGCACGCACACACGTAGATGCACGCACAGTCGCCCACCAACCACGGCTGGCAGGTGAAGGATGACTCCGAAAAACAACAACAACAAAAATGACCGCGCCATCGGCAACGACTCCTTCTAGTCCCGTATTCAGCTCCTTGGAATTGCCAAAGAAAAAAACAACAACAAAAACCTCCAACACCCCTTTTTTTCTCATCGACACACTTAGTGGCCTGCTCCTTCGTCCCACGGCAATTCAGCACATGAGGCTGCAGCCCACGCACCACCCAGCGGCCCGGCGGTGCAGCTCCCCCGCAAAGGCCCTTGCGTCTCTCTCACCTCATCGACGGGAAGGCGCCATGCAGAAACGCGCCCCCACTCCTACCGATGCTTCTTTTGTTGCCGACAGCAGGACCTCGTCGCCTGCTCTGCGAGGGATATGGCTCGACAGATAGCTCGGGTAGATGGAGACGGAAAAAAGGACAAACAGGCGCCGATGACGGGGGATAGAAGGAACATCGCGCCACTTGTATTATTGGTATTAAGCATGTCTTTTCCTTTTCTTTTCTTTTTTGTTGGTTCGTCCAAATGTTTGCAGTGCTTGCCTCATTCCGTTTTATTCCTCCACTTATGGCTGCGTGCGAATGCGTCTTGAGCAAAGAAAAGAAAAATTCACACGACCCACACCGCTTTCCGAATCCAAAATAGACAAAAAAAAAAAGCTTCCTTCTTTTCACCTTCGTTATCGCTATTATATATCCAGTCTGTAGAACTATATGATTGGGGAGCAGGCGCTCTCCTCACCTTCGCAAGGTCGGCAGATGCCGCAGCCGTTCGCCACCACACATGTACCCGGCAATGTAGTCGCAGACGCGGCTCCTAGGAGCCCTCTTTACTTACATGCGTGCCGGTGACAGACCTCGTCCCCTGCGTGCCTGCCCCGTTCACCGACGTCCCTTGTATGCTGCGGCTAGTGATCTCTAGCTGCCGAAGCATCGTCTTCACCTTCTGTGCGTCGGCGCCAATGTCGCGCACGAAAACACTAAGGGCCTCCTTCGCTCCTGCTAACTCCTTCAGCGTCAGCGCCACCGCCTGGGCGTCCGCCCCACCACCGGCTGCTGTTGCTGCTGCTGCTGCCGGTCCGCGGCGTGCGGTGCCCCTTTCATCAACACCCGCCACGTCCTGCTGCTCATCCTCTGCGGCGTCGAGGCGGTCCTCGTCCTCCTGCAGCAGGAGGCACTCTTCCTCTGGAAAGAAGCCAAGGTCGTTCTGCTGAATCCTTTCATGCACGTACGACTCCTGTCCAGTGAAGTCGTTTGGGTCCTTTCGCCGCAGGTAAGACATGAAGTAGAGGTACATCCACATGTTGTGCTCCTGGTTCACGTGTGCGCGGAATCCGCCAATGCGGGCCTTCTCAAATCTTTCCGCGTCGAGGCCGCAGATGAAGCACGTGCTCCTCATGTCTGTCTCCTTCTCCCGTTTGTCGTCGCGCAGCTCGCCGAATGTGTCGATGATGAGACCGAACATAATGTTGAGGAACACGACGTTAACGAGGGCGAAGAATATCAGGTCGTAGCTGACGCGTGGGAGGAAAGTGGTGCTCGTCCATGACTCCTCTTCCATGACGTCACCGACACCGCCACCCTGGCGAAGCCCCTGCCAGAGAATGAATGTAAAGCAACGGAGGAGGGTGCCACAATTCTCTTCATTCGTCCCTTCCTCGTTGCCAAACCCGCGTGAAAATACGAGGTAGCCGACGATAGCGAAGAGGTAAAGCACAACAACACCGAGGAATGCCGTCAGCAGCAGCTGACGTCCGTTCTGCGTGATGGCAGAGATGAAGGTGCGCAGTGTGGGCGTCTTGTATATCACCAGCAGCAGGTGTGCCGCAGCAAAGTAGTGCGAGACGAGAACGCTCAATGCCGCCATGATGACAAGAAATAGGCGGAATTGTATAGTGAAACGCGTGAAGAAGAGTTTGACGATTTCTTTCACCGTCATGCCGTCAAATACTTCCTGCATCGTCGCGTTGAGCTTTGCACGCCCCGAGGTGAGGTGTTGCTTGCGCCTGTACTCCGTGTAGAGGCAGACGGGGAAGAAGATGACGGCGTCCACACCGAGCACGATGCATGACAGCACGAACTGTAGGAAGCAGAGGAACGTGAGCATGTCTTTCCAGAAGAGCACCATGCCGTCGTTCCACCTCGCACCTTCAACGGAAATGAGGCTCGTGTTGACAATCACAGCGACTGCAATAGAGGCGTACTCGTAGAAGCTGAGCTGGCTGGAGAAGAGCACAGGGGCGATAAAGCGGTTCCACCCGCGCTTCACCGCGTCGAGCCTTCCTTCCTTCTCCTCTTCCTCCTCACCCATTTTGTCATCACTGTCGCTGCCGCCCAGCCTGAAGCGCGTCCAGCGGGCGACCCAGCGCTGAAAGGCATGCGCCCGCTCCACCTCGAAGATTAAGTTGTCGCTCTGGTGCAGGAAGTCGCCGAGTTTTGTCGCACGGCTGGTGCGGTTGACGCTCCAGAGCACGCCATCCTTGGTGCTCTGAGTGAGGCCGCAGCAGCTAAGCGGGATGCGGAAGAGGACCTTCTCCAGCTGCCCGTCGGCGCGCCGCACCTCGATGTGGCCGAGGAGGCGGCTGCTGATCTTCGCGGTGCGGCGCAGCATCTCGTCGACGTGCTGCTGGTAGAGGCCCTCTGCGAAGGGGCGCACGGTGTGGAGGAAGACGAGCCATTTGAAGAACGCCTCCACGCCCGGGTCGTCTTCAAACTCCTCGTCGTCGAGGATGCGGTCATACATCTTCGGGCCCACAGTAGCGAGCTCACGCTCAATGATCTCCACGGGGATCTGTGCAAGGATGCGGCGGATGGTGTCAGGCGAGCGGCAGCCTTCAGTGAGCGACAGCAGACACGTCGTAAGAGAGGTGCGGAGGCAGCCGACGTCGGTTTTCGTCAGGCAGCGATCGCATTGCGCCACCAAGTCACTCGCGTCAGGGTCAGTGTTGTTGTTACTGCGGTTCCTGGTCGCCGCTGTGCGGGCGGTGCCGGCCACCTCCGGAGATCCAAGGAGGTCGAGAACATGGCAGATGGTGGCGCATACGTCATAGCTCAACAGCACCTCTTGGTTCGCGTGGCAGGGGCCCTGGCAGAGTTCCGTCAGCAACTCGAAGCCACCACGCACCACTTCGACGGTGGCGGGGCGAATGATAGTGGAGATCTCCGCCAAGAAGACCATCACCTCATGCACGAGGTTGACGCTGTGCATGTTGTCATGCTGGGAACGGATGTAGTTCTGCATGCTGAGGTTATGCCCCTCACAGAATAGCTGCAGCATGCGGAACAGTGTGAAGATGAGCCGCACACGCAAACACCCCTGTACGCGATCCCAACCCGACAAACGTCGCCTATCGTTGGTGTTGATGCTGCTGCTGCTGCTGCTGCCTCCCCCATCCGTGGACTGTATGGGAACGTTGGCGAGGAGCATCGACATGAAGTGCTGCAGGTTAGAAACGTTCACGATGACGCCGCCACGTTCTAAGATGACAAGCTGCTGCTCCACATTGAGTCGCCACACCCACCGCAGTGCCTTTTGTAGGACGTCTCTGATATTGTGGAAGAACCCTTCCTGGTGCGTCTCAAAGTAATTCAAAAGTGCCCTCTGCGCCCGTTGGTTGCCGCCGTCAAGGAGCACCACACCAAGTCGCGTCGCGCTGTACGTCATCACCTCGTCATCAACGGCGCAGAGCGAAGCGACTACGTGCGTCATACCAAGGTCGCTGAATGTCAGCTGTAACACGTAGCCAGCGTCCTCCTCTCCGTCGCCCCTGATATTCTTCTCACCAGACTTTTGCGTTTGTTGTTGTTGCTGCTGCTGCTGCTGGTGGTGCTGATCCTGTTTCTTCTCGTTGAGGGCTGCGTAGAGGGCGTTGTGGAAGCAGTTCAGCAGTCCGACAAACGCCATGGGGCTGAAAACCCCTTTGCGCATGCCATCCATGGCATTGGCCACATAATCGCGGGTGCTAGTGTGCTCTGGGCTGCGCCGCAGCAGTTCGTTCACGACACCCGCCGGCTTGTTTGCGTCTTCGCTGTCCTCAACAGGGATAANGCTAGTGTGCTCTGGGCTGCGCCGCAGCAGTTCGTTCACGACACCCGCCGGCTTGTTTGCGTCTTCGCTGTCCTCAACAGGGATAAGCACGTCTCGCTTGATGAATGTGCGCAGGACACTGCGTACTTGTTCCACATCTCGGCATCTCGTGACGGCGCTAGAGAGCAGCAGTCCTGCTGAAGCGGCGGCGGCAGGGCTCTCCTGCAGCCGCTTTGACACGCCCTCACCGGCGAGGAGAATGTCTTGAGTGCCGAAGTTCTCGTCCCATTCTTCGCTCCGCTCAACCCCCTCCCAGATATCAGACTGCTTCTGCTGGCGCTGCTGCTGCTCGGACTTCTCGTTGTAGCGAATGAGCCAGGCCCGCAACTGGTTTCGTGTGCGCCCAAGACTGCTCGCGACGTCGTCAAGGCCCGCAATGTTCTTCACCTGTTCCTGCAGCACAGCATTGAGGCGGCGGTAGTTCACCACCTCTCGGACATGCAGCTCAATTGCGTCGGCGTGAGCGAGCAACTCCTGGCAGAAGCGCGTAATGCTGTCGCACATGCTGCGGAAGGTCGGCTCCAGGGAGTCCTGGTAGCGGTAGAAGCCTGCTTCAAGGAAGTATTCGGCGACAAATGTGAGCAGTGCAACAGGCAGTGAAACAAGCCACACCTGCCGGTAGCGCTGCAGCACACGGAGGCCGCG
>NW_008826221.1:5456-10765 GCF_000691245.1 Trypanosoma grayi
TCCCCCATCCACTCCATCTTGCGCTGCGCCTTGCCATGCCCGCCCTCCTCCTCACCAGCGGCGATGTAGAGCGAGACCAGGGCACGCAGGTACGTGCCAACGAGGTGGAACGCCTTACGTTCGCTGCCGCTGCGTCGCTGCGTCGCGGAGCGCAGCGGGCTGTACGCCGTGCCGCACTCCATGATCAAGGCGAAGATGTTCTGCATCGGCAGCGCGCGCCGCCCCATCGCCAACGCGCTCATGGAGGCGCCGCAGATGTGGCACAGCAGCTCCACCATCGACGCGATGAAGCCGCTCCCGTACGACGCCACGCCCGCACCTGGCCGCGGCAGGCAGCGCAGCGTGTTGTGGTCGCGCAGCAGCTGCAGCATGCGCCGCCGCGCTACGCCACCCACCACCGGCTTCGCAAAGATGCTCGCGCTGAGCTGAGACGCAAATTCATCGTCGGGGCATCGTTGCGCCACTTCGCTGTCAAGGTGGCGCACACACTCGCGGAGGAATGTGGTGGTGAGGTACGGCGTGGGGTCGGCAACGGTGGCGAGGATCGCCACAATGATGTGAAGGCACATGACGGTGGACTCCGCGTTGAGAGTGAGGGAACTCATGAAGAGCGCCATATGCGGCCACAGCGCTCGCGCGTTGCTGCGCGACAGAGTAAAGAGGTAGAAGAAACGCATCCACTTGAAGAAGGTCGGGCTGCTAGGGTCTATCGATGCGTGCAACCGCAGCAGTGTGACGTGAATGCGCCAGTGGCACACCATCTCTGCACGAATGACAAGACGCAGCGGTGTGGTGGATGTCTCGCTGAGACCAACGGAGCGGCGGCGGCGGCGGATGGTGCTTCGATACGCCAACATGCGCGCGGCTCCTGCTGTCTTTACCAGCAGCCGGTGCCCACGCCTCGTTACTGATACTGCCCCGCTGTCCTTTTCCCCTTCTTCCTCTTCAGCGGCTTCGTCCACATCGCTTGCATACAGACCCAACTCCTCCTTCTCTTCGCCTATATAATCATCGTCATCATTAGTAGTAACATCAGCGGTAGCATTATCCGGCCCTTTCGCATCTGCGCCAGTGGATGTGTCGTGCGGCTGAGTTCGATTCGCCTCAATGCTCTCAAGTGCGGTAGCGACGGCTTCGTCAACGCAACCGCTGCGGCATAGCGTCTGCAATCGAACCGCAACAGTATACAGATGATCAAAGTTCCGTGTCACCTCAATGGAGGGCAGAGTGTGCACCAGCAGCACGCGGTGCGCCACAATGCGTTCTACCACGCAGAGACGGACAAGCAGCTCCGTTGCCTGCGCGGTGAGCTTTGCGCTGTCGTAGCGCACAAGATCCATGAGCCATGGGATGAGATCCTTCACGTGGAACTGCTGCGTAATGCTTCCACACACACAGTTCAGATAGTCCACCACCTCCTTTGGGTCGATAAGGCTGCCGCTACCGCCACCGTGCGTGTCTATGCCCACGCCCATCATCTCCGCGTCGCTGTTGATGGACTGGTAGCCGCCGCGCCGAGATCCAAAGACGCCGCACCAGCTCCCGTCGCACTCCAGAAGCGCGCACCTCTCGTTTGACTGCACCTCCACAGCGGGCCCCAGTGCGTCGTGGTGTTGGCGGAACGCCTCGCGGTTGCCGCTGGCCAAGGCCTCGTGGAGGAAGAGAATGATCTCGTCCGCCGCGCGGTGGGCGGCACCCTCGAGGAGCTTAAGGAGTGTCGTGCAAATCATCTCGCGTGTCCGCATCACCAGCACGCTTGCCTCCGACACCTCGAGGCGTGTCCTGATGTGCGCGGCGAGCCTGCTGCTGTTGTCGTCGACCACGTCCTTGGTACCGTCGAGGAGGCTCTGCAGTGGCGGGATAATGCAGCCCACCTCCGCTGACGTGATCTGGTGGGAGCTGACAAACCGCAGCCAGGCGTTCACGCAGGTGCGCAGCAGCACACTGCGGTGCATATCCGACTGCACAAAGTGCGGATTGCTTCGAATGAGGGCGAGTGTGGCGAACTTCACCGCCCGGGTCAGTTCATCGTCGGGGCTGCCGGAAAAAGGCATGCTGCCCTCGACACGCACGCGCAGTTGGCTGGAGCCGAACAGCACGGTCGAGGCGCGAAGCTGCACAGCGGGGTCGCTGATGCGGGGCACGATGTAGCACTGCACTGCAAGTCGCAGCAAATGCCCGCGCAGCACATCGTACGGGCTGGGCCGCCCCATCACCTCTGCGCCGGTCCACAGGAACTTCTGCACCACCTCAAGCATCACGTCTGGCGGGAACACCTTCGCCACCTCAGCGCAGCACTCAGGCGGGCAGCCATCGAAGCACAGACGGCTGAGCAGATCCACCTCGCTCTCCACGAACTTCGCGAGTTTCTGGCCCCTGTCTTGTTGTTGTTGTTGCTGCTGCTCCTGCTGCATGTTGAACACAACGTGGCACGGCACGGGCTTCTCTCCCTGGCCAGTGATGATGGCCCAATCCCCCGCTTGGTCGAGCACGAAGCGGCAAAGCACATTTTCATTCTCGACGAGGAGCCGGCGGCACAGAAGCGCCTGCCGCTCCGCGATGCCGCGGAATTCGACGACGCACATGGAGGCGAGGAGCTGCAGGTACCCCGCACTTCGCACGCGGTTGAGATTTTCGATGAAGTGGTCCACCATGGTCTCCATGAGAGGCACGGTGATGTTGGCATTGTCCGAGAATATTTCTGTCAGCGTCTCTACCACGTGGAAGCGGCGCCCGTCCAACTCCAACGCGTATGGAATGAATTCGCCAAACCCCGCCTTCAGCAACGGCGCCTTGCGCACCATCTGCCGCAGCAGTCGGAAGGCCATGCGACACACGAGGTGCACCTCCGCATGCATCTCCTCGAGCACGTCGTCAAGGCAGATAACACCGCCAGTCAGGGGCTGTGGCGGCAGGTGCTTGTTGCAGCCCCATTGCCTGTGTCCCCAGGAAAGTATTCCAGCCATGCGCCTAGGAGCAGCGGTAGAAGCTTCCCCACCACCTGCAGCGCATTCGTGGTTCTTCGTGACAGTCGACCCTGCTGCCGCGAGCAGCGTGAACGGAGCGAGAATGACGTCGAACACGAGGCGGTGCACGCACAGATCAAACATCATGCGCTGGTGTTTTGAAATTGGGATTCCTTCAATGCGGAGAGCGTTCCGCTCACGGGACATCGAACAGAAGCGAATGAGATCCGACAGCGTGCGCTGACACATGCGGATGGTCGGGAGCAGCGCCACGTAAGAAGTGCGGGCGCACACCTCTTCCCACCTCGCACGATTTGTGCGTGAATGCACGAACTTCGCCGCCTCATCGTCCTGCACAAAGATCGATGAGGACCGAGGTGTCTTGTTTTGAAGCAGGAGGGGCGCCTCCTTCGCCTGTTCCTCCTTCCTCAGCCGGGATTTAGACTGGCGTTGCTGCTCCGCGAGTGCCAGTGCCTGAAAGGCGTCGCGGTACTGACAGAGCCGCTCACACTGCGCCCACAGAAACAGCACGTCGCTCTCCATGTCCGGGCGAACTTTGCGTGCAATAATGGTGTCGTGCGCGGGCGGCTGCCACTGGAGTGAGAGACGCCATCGCTGCCCCGTTTCCTGCGTACACACATACAGCCCTGTCAACACGTTCTGCAGAAGCAGGCACTCGTTCTCTATGAGGAAGGTGCAATCAGAGGCGAACATCGGGTTCACGGTGAAGAGGGTGCGTTTCAGGTCTTTCTGCGAGCGTGGTGGTGATATCATGCAGAGCGTTGTCGCCCGAACGCCGCCCCTGCTGTCAGCGTTTCCGGTGCTGCCCACGTCACTGCCACCCTTTAGTGCCACCCCAGCGGCCTCGGAGAATGACTCTGTGAGTTCTTCGTGACCAACCTCGTCGAAAAAGGCATCAACACCGGAGCCAGTGACGGCTAAATACAAGTTCGAGCACGCTTGCCGCAGGCGGTATTGCACAGACTGCATGCGCACCGCCCCTCCCACCTTCGGCTCCTCATTCTCAAGGATCCACAGCGCCGTGCAGCTGCACTGCACGTCGTCGAGGGCGCTTTCCTCATTCAGCGCGGAACCACCTGTGAGGGAGCCCTCCACAAACAGTGGATACGGCGCCCCGCTGCCACTAATACCATTATTATTGGTCTCATTGTCATCGGTATCGTCATCATCGTTGCCATCAGCACCATTGCTGTCATGATCATCCGAATTGTGAGGGGCGGCATTGATATGGCCGCTGTTGCCTGCAGCGGTGGCTCCCCGCGAAGTGGCTATACCCTCCACGGCTGAGTGATGCTGCCGTGTCGCGAGCAGAGCACTTCCCGGGAATGGGTCAGCATTGATATCACCACCAGCCCCGTTCATGAGGCACTGCTTCTGTTTCTGTTGCGGTGGCGGTTTCGCGCGGCTCGTCGCCAGCAGGCATTCATGCTCGCGATGGTAAAGCGCGACCGGCACACCCGCCGGCACATAAGGCCGGGAAATATGGTGCAGTGCGCGTTGGTAGTTGGCCTGGTCACGCCCTATGTCGTACCGCTCCACCACGAGCACAATGCCCTTTTCCTCCGACGCGTTCACCTCCAAAACAGCGGTGTTTGCCTTGTGGCCGAGGTTACTGCTACTGCTGATGATGTCATCAGGGTCACCAGGCCCAAATGGCGCCGCGGCCAATAATGACCCTTCCGAAGGCAACGATTCACCTGTTGTTGTTGGTGTCACTGGCGCCGTGACGTGCATGAAGAGAGTGTGCACGGCAAGCCGAACAAGAACCTCGTCGCCACGGCACACAACGTCCCCCTCGTCGTGTATCTTGTACCGTGAAGCGAATATGAACTCGCAGAATGTCGGCGCAACCTCACCTGGCTTGACTAGCACGAACTTCACGCAGTCCGGGTCGTGCTCGGATGGCTTTGATGGAAATGCGGCCACGTGCAGTTGGCTGACAGCGTGGACGAGCAGGAATGGCTTCCCAAAGGTTATTTCTGGTGCCGTGTTGATTTTGCTGAAGTGGTCGAGGAGAATCGTGTCGTTGCCGTTGCTACTGCTGTCAGGAGGTGGCGCCTGTGCCTTCCCAACCGAACTTGTTGGCGGCGCGACGATCCGAAACACACTTGTCTCAAACCCAAGCAACGGCAACAGTTCCGCGTCGATGCCGACCTCCGTCTTCTCGCGAATGAAGAGACCCTCACCCTCCAATCCTGCCGCCGTAATGTATCCATCTTCGCATGAGAGGTGAATGAGGGATCCATACTTGATCGTCAGGCGCTTTCGGTCCATTGATGATACCGCTGTTGCTTTTTCTGTTCTTTTTGCTGCTGCTGCTGC
>NW_008826222.1:0-10748 GCF_000691245.1 Trypanosoma grayi
AATTTGGCGGGCGCAACCCCCCGGGGCCGGCGCGCGCGGCGCGGCGGCAGTTTGCGCCAGCCTGTTTCCGCCACGAGCGGGGAGAAGGAGCGGCACCTTCGATATTATCTGCCGAGCCGTGTTTTCGGTGTGGGCAGTTGTGCCGAATTGCTTTGTGCAGATGGCGGTGTGTGGAGGTATTTTTTTTCCATTTTTCTTGTCAATCGGCAGCCGTTCATGGTTTTTTTCTGGATTACCTTTTTTTTGGTATTTACTTTATGGCATTGTGATTTAGTGTAGGGATAATGTTGTGTTTTTTTTTTTATTGGTCCGTTGTGCATATATATATATATATGTATCGTTTGTTGCTCCTTGGTGCACTCTCGTTTTTTTTCCTTTTGGCATAACTAAGTTGCTTTACAAATTTCCAAATATGACGACGTTTCTGTCCTGTGTGCGTACTGTCTACAATACGCAGAATGTGGACCGTTCTGTGTACTTAATTGTGAATTGCAGCGATGGAAAGCACATCGAGGTGCCCAAGGCAGTTGCTACCAAATGCAAGTTCATTGAACCGGTCGATGACGAAAGCATTGCAGAATTTGAGTATCCGGCAGCAGTTCTTGAAAACCTCGTCTGCTGGACAGAGAAGTATGGGATGGATGGTGTTGCAGAAAGCGAGATTGCGCGCCCTTGTATTTACCGAAACATTCTCCACGTGCTGAAGTCCAAGTGGGATGCAGGTTACTTCGAGTCGCGTGTAACGAATGATCTGGCCATTGGATTCTGCCTTCAGACAATCAACGCCGCTGAGAAGTACAATATGAAGGGTCTGGTTGATTTCCTCTGCGTCGGCTTGTGCTGCAAATTCCGGAGTGATGAAGAATCCGAACTCATTCACAAGTTGATGGGACTGCCAGAAACCGTCGAAATCACACCGGAGGACCTGGAAAGCGTGAACAGTCGCTATTCATGGTTTAATGAAGCCATTGAACCAGTAGTAAGGAAATAAGACATAATTAGAAGGCATTTTGTTGGGCTTTTTTTGCTCCACGATGGATAATTTTTTTGTTTACAAAAATTCTTTATGATTATTGATTTCTCTTGCTAAAGTTGGACGTGGTTTTTTTTTTTTCTTTCTTCTTAAAAAAAAAAAGAAAATAGAATGGGCAAGCCGGGAAAAAAGGCCGGGAAGGGGTTACTCCCACCCACGAATGTCAACCGTCGCGTTGATGCCAGCAAGACAAGCTTGCGCGACCAGAGGACTGTGAAGCGCCTGAAAATGTACACGTCTAAGATTGTTCGCGATGAAAAAGGACATATCATAAAAGGGAGTGTGCTGAAGGCGTCAGACCGTGTGGAACAGCAGATGGTCCGCGTTGCCCCCGATCGACGGTGGTTTGGTAACACTAGAGTTATCGGACAAGAAGCCCTGCAGAAGTTTCGAAAAGAGATGGGTGCCAAATATAGGGACCCTTACAGTGTTATTATTAAGCAGTCAAAACTTCCATTAAGTCTTCTTGAAACAGATGCCAAGGAGGAGGATGGTAGTATTCGAAAGCAGATGGAATGGGATAAGACTTTCGGTGACAAGGCAAGTCGAAAGCGGGTTCGCCTGGATTCAGTTGATATGGAGAACTTCGCAAAGAAGGCGGCGGTGCGTAGCGACGAGTATTCTACAGAAAAGAAAGAAACTGATCGTAACCTTGTAAAGAAGGGGGATGCAGTTCGTGACGATCGTTCAAAAAATCGTGGTCTCTTCAAGAAAGGTCAATCAAATCGCATTTGGAATGAACTCTACAAGGTGATTGACAGTTCTGACGTTGTCTTGTATGTATTGGATGCCAGAGATCCTTTGGGTACTCGTAGTCCTTTCATCGAGGAGTATATGCGCAAGGAGAAAAAATACAAGCATTTTATTTTCGTTTTGAACAAGTGCGATCTTATTCCCTTGTGGGCTACTGCACGATGGCTTCAAGTGCTGAGTAAAGACTATCCTACCGTGGCGTTTCACGCGAGTGTCAACCATCCATTTGGCAAAGGTAGCGTGATCTCTCTTCTACGGCAGTTTGCAAAACTACATAACGTTACGCATCGAGGGAGTAAGAGGACGAAGACACCTATTTCTGTGGGTGTGATTGGCTACCCTAATGTTGGGAAGAGTTCCTTGATCAACACGTTGCGGCGAAAATCCGTTTGCAAGGTTGCACCTATTCCGGGAGAGACAAAGGTTTGGCAGTACGTTGCTCTTACAAGGACTATTTTTCTTATTGACTGTCCTGGTGTTGTGTATGACCGAGAAACCAACAATGATGTTCAGGCGGTTCTCAAGGGTGTTGTGCGTGTGGAACGCTTGGGAAATGCCGATAAAACAGAAGTTGTCAACGCTGTCCTCGAGATTGTAAAGAGACAAGATATTGTTGCTACTTACGGTGTAACTGAATGGAGGGACGTAACTGATTTTCTCGAAAAACTGGCAAAGCTCCGGGGTAAACTTGTAACTGGTGGACTTCCTGACACTGAAGCGGCAGCGCGCATGGTTCTCTATGACTGGCAGCGGGGACGGATTCCATGGTTCAGTGCTCCATCTTTTGATTCAAATAAGCACTATCGCGACGCGTTGGAGTTGCCGGAGGAAAAACACATGAAGCTGATTGAGCATTGGGGGTCATTTAACATCGTAGATGGTGCCATGGATCGGAACAGTGATACTGACGACGAGGAGGGAAATGAGGAGGAAGAAGAGGTTTCTAAAGAGGAGCAGCCGGGGCAGAGCAATGTCGTTTCTGAAGAGGAACCCTACAAGGGAAGGAATGTCCATTCTCGCGTGAAAAAACCCAATGTCAACGCGACAGTTGCTACTTTTACCGCGGAACAGACCGCCCTGAAGAAGAAGGAGGAACGGAAGAAAAGGACAACTGAATCTACATCAGCCTCGGCTCGAACGTTTAAGGAAAGTAATGACGACGATCTGTGGAATCGTTTTCTTGAGGCGGCTAAGAAGTGAGTTTTAAGCGTTTAATACCCTTTGGCATGTGATCCTGTATGGTGATGAGATTGCTTTCACAACCCGAAACTGCACTCCTGAATGTCTTGCATTTCCTCTCTCTGTTGTTCTTCTTTCCTTTCGCTACATGATGATTCTAGGTGATGAAGTCAGGTGCTGGCAGTAGTGGTGGTAGTTAAATCTTGATGGCACGGGAGATATATCAAGGTGATTCTCTGTGTAGCGCCTTGTAGGTTGGGTTTTTTTTCTCTGGATTTGAGGTGTGTCCAATATATATGGAGGTGAGAGATATACGCATCTCTGATTGAAGTACCTGGGGAGGTTCACTGCTGGGAAACCGGTTCAGGCCGGTTCTGTCTGGATGCTATTAAATGCGTACATTGGGTTGGTTTAATTAAATAGCTGCATTTTCTTCCGTTTAAACCAAAAAAAAAGATATTTTTCTTTCTTGCTTTTAAAGCCTCATGTACGGCGACAGACCTCTGGATCATCCCCTGGGCTTCCTAGTTGCCTTTGGGGCCTTTTTGGTCCAGTTTGCGGTATTTGGTAGCATGAACTGCTTTGTCATATTTCTTGATGATATGATGCATGATGAAACCCTTGGGTATCCATCTCAGACGGAGTTGAGTTTTGGCACTTCGATTTCTGCGGGGCTTTCACCCGTCTTTGGCATTCTCTCGGGTTTTTTGTCGGATCGTGTGCACCCTCGCATACTGCTTTTAATCGCAATGGCCTCCGCTTTCGCAGCTATTTTGTTAATGACGTTTTGCGCCAAGACAGGGATTGGGGCATCGCTGTACTTTGCCGTCTTGATGTCGTTCAGCGCAGGTATGATGTTCACACCGACAGCAGCCGTTACTTCGACATGGTTTGACAAACACCGCGGCGCCGCTATTGGTTTTGTGATGTCTGGAGGGGGCTTCGGAAGTGTCATTTTCCCAATTTTTTGCGCCCCCTTCTTGAATGAGTATGGTTGGCGCATTACGTTCCGCCTTCTTATGGCGCTTATTGCATCTGGCGTCGTGGGTGCCTTGCTTGTGGAGAAGCGGTCTGAGAAATTTTCAGCGATGGAGAGAGATTCCGAAGCAGATAGTTTATCGATGGTGCAGCCGCCTACGGAGCCAATAACATTTCGTAATACCCGTCTACAGCCAAAGGAGGTGTTGCGATTTATCAGTACGCCAATGTTTATTGTTTCATTTTTATGTCAGGTCTTTTACTCTTTTGTTTTTTTTACATCCATTTACATTCCTGTTCCCATGGCCCTTGCTATGGGCAGAGAGGGAACAGTGTATCATGATGCCGAACGCATTGATTCGGGTGTTGCCGGGCGTGTCATGATCTGGTTTGGTATCGCACAGACAGTTGGCGCTATTGCAAGTGGATATGTTTCTGCTAGTTTGGGTTGTGAGGCCGTGTTCTGTCTGTGTTGCGCCTTAGCTGGTATTAGTAGTTGTTTGTTGGCCCTCACAAATACGTATATTCAACTATCGTTTGCTGTGGGGGTTCTTGCCTTTTTTTCCTCTGGTATGTTGGCAATTTACCCGTCAATTTTGGCGAGGATATTCCACGGAGCTAACATTGGGACTTCCATGTCGCTGGTTTTTCTTGGGGGATGCGTTGGTGGACTCGTGGCTCCCCCTGTTCAATCAGCAATGCAAGAAGCCATGAATGGTGATTACACATATGGATGTATCTTGTCCTGTGGTTCTGCTGTCATCGCTGCCTACATATGTTTTTTTTTCCAATGGAAAGACGCGTATGAAATGATGCCACTAAAACGATTAGAGGTAACGCTTTTTGACAGTATTTAGCGAATTAAGCCTTACAATATCACGGAGAGCGGAAATGGCGAGTGGTGTAGATCAACAAAAATATTATAGTGCTCTCTCCACCCTTTCAATATATATATATATATATATATATATATATATTCAAAATAATAATTTGGTTTTCTTTTGCAAGTTCCTCTTTTCGAATGCATACTGCTTTTCTCTCGCGCAGCATGCTTCGTTTATTGTAAGTGTATAACCCTTTTATTAATTCCTTTCCCTCTTTCGTCAATACTTAAGCGGACTTGATTGTAGCAGAAGTCATAGAAAAGGTGGTTTGCCAGAATGGGGCTCAGGAAGGTCCTTGCCAAACCGTTCGTTGCGGTTGTAGCTTCGATGAGCAGACGCATCGAACGCATGGATGAGCCGCTGAAACGGCACATTGAGGAACATGAGGGGTCTGGTGAGGATCTGTGCGCCAGTGTTTGGCACGAGTACTGGTCATACCAGAAGGCACTCCTCAAGTATCGCCAGGAGAGGCTTATGAGCGAGCTGCTGTATCTCTCTGGTGGGAAGATATCAATGGCGACCGCGGGCATCAAAGACATTATTTTACTTTCCCGCGCCCTCACAAAATGTTTATTTCTATTTCTCATCTTCGCCATCATAGGGCGACGTTCCGTGTTTCCTGCGCTAGAACCCACATCGGTCTTCGTAGAGGAGGTCAAAACCAACTGGCAACCGAACTACAAACGCGGGTTGCTGATTCAGGAACTGAGCTGGTAGCCAATAGCCACTTCAGTCAGGAGAAGATCCAGTAAGTAATGCAGGCGCCGTTGAAAAAAGAAAAATCAGCGATTTCCGCCAAGAGTAGCAACCAGAGAGTTCAGCAACAAATCAATCAACGTCGTTGTCATCACTTCTTACTTAAGAACAACAAAAAACGCAATACATCTCGAGTTAAATGGAAAATAAAAATACCGACAATATGATGGTTTTCCCTTTACCATTTCTTAAAAAGAAAATAAAAAAGGTTCTCTACAAAGCAAATAGGTATGCGTCGCTTTGTTTCCAAGTTTGCTGCTGGTCTTCCGGCACGCTTTGCCTCCACGGCCCCTCCTGCGGGTGGCGCGGCTGCAAAAGCGGGTGGCGTGGCGGCGGCGGCAGCTGCAACAGCAGCTGCAGGGGCGACAGGATCGACGGGAGGAGCAGCTGCAGCAGCAGCAGCAGCGGGAGCAACTGGATCGGCTGCTGCCGGACAGAAGTCTTTCTTCAAAGCCACCGAGATGATCGGCTATGTGCACTCGATTGATGGCACCATTGCCACGCTTATCCCGGCCCCTGGTAACCCCGGTGTGGCGTACAACACCATCATTCAGATCCAGGTGAGCCCGACGACGTTTGCCGCCGGCCTGGTGTTTAACCTGGAGAAGGACGGGCGCATCGGCATCATCCTTATGGACAACATCACGGAGGTGCAGTCCGGACAGAAGGTGATGGCGACAGGCCAACTGCTGCACATCCCGGTGGGCGCGGGTGTGCTCGGCAAGGTTGTGAACCCACTGGGACACGAGGTTCCCGTCGGTCTGTTCACACGCAGCCGCCCGCTGCTGGAGCAGACGGTGGGCAAGGTGGATGCTGGCGCCCCGAACATTGTGTCGCGCTCCCCTGTGAACTATAATCTGCTGACCGGCTTCAAGGCGGTCGACACCATGATTCCCATCGGTCGCGGCCAGCGTGAGCTGATCGTTGGTGATCGACAGACTGGCAAGACGTCCATCGCTGTCTCGACTATCATCAATCAGGTCCGCATCAACCAGCAGATTCTGTCGAAGAACGCGGTCATCTCCATCTATGTCTCCATCGGGCAGCGTTGCTCCAACGTGGCACGCATCCACCGTCTCCTTCAGTCGTATGGTGCGTTGAGGTACACGACTGTCATGGCGGCCACTGCCGCAGAACCCGCAGGTCTGCAGTACCTTGCCCCTTACGCCGGCGTGACCATGGGCGAGTACTTCATGAACCGCGGTCGCCACTGTCTGTGTGTGTATGACGACCTTTCAAAGCAGGCCGTTGCGTATCGTCAGATCTCGCTGCTGCTGCGCCGCCCACCAGGTCGCGAGGCGTACCCCGGTGACGTCTTCTACCTCCACTCGCGTCTCCTGGAGCGTGCTGCCATGCTTTCACCTGGCAAGGGTGGCGGCTCCGTGACGGCTCTCCCCATTGTGGAGACGCTTTCCAATGATGTGACAGCATATATCGTGACGAATGTGATTTCGATCACTGACGGACAGATCTACCTCGACACGAAGCTGTTCACTGGCGGCCAGCGACCTGCGGTGAACATTGGTCTCTCTGTGTCGCGTGTCGGCTCGTCCGCGCAGAACGTGGCAATGAAGGGTGTCGCGGGCAAGCTGAAGGGTATCCTGGCAGAGTACCGCAAATTGGCCGCCGACTCCGTTGGTGGGCAGCAGGTGCAGACAATCCCCATGATCCGCGGTGCACGTTTCGTTGCGCTCTTCAACCAGAAGCAGCCGTCGTATTTCATGAGCGCAATTGTGTCGCTGTATGCGTGCCTGAACGGCTACCTGGATGATGTGAAGGTGCACTACGTGAAGTTCTACGAGTACCTTTTGGTGCACAAGGATCTGAGCATCATGTATGGCTCCGCGAAGAACAAGTTTTTCTACATGTATCTCCAAGAGCTGAACTACATTATCCGCTTCTTTACGCTGAACAGCCCGATCCTGCACGGCGAGGTTGAGGAGATGCTGAAGCAGCACACACAGTTATTCCTGCAGCACTACCAGTCCAAGATGAACGCCATCAAGAGCGAGAAGGAAGTGAAGGCACTGAAGAACCTTCTGTATTCTTGCAAGCGTGTGGTTTAGTCGCGGTGTTTGTGAGTTCCTCGTCTGTGTTGTGGCACATGTTGAAAAAAAAGGGTTGTATAGCAATTGCACAGGGTTTTGGCGTTTCTAGTGAAATTGCCCCAAAGAGAGCGGTTTGTTGTAGGCTGTAGGTAATGGTATACACTGCGTGAAAGTTGTGGGGGTGACAGGTGATCGTTTTTTTTTTCTGGTGAAAAGCCCGTTGTTTTTATTGCTTGTCTTTACTGGTACTTTTTGTCTTCCCTCTTCATGCATTTGATGTGTTGTCAGTGGGGTAGGAAAACGAATGTCTAAGATATCGTCAAGAGGGTGGTGCTACGCGCGGTGCGGACCGATCGGCAGTGTTTTAAAGCAAACTACCTTTGACGTTGTAGCAAAAAAGGATGATGTTGTGGTAGAAATGCTGCAGGCGCCGTTGCACCGGAGCGATGCTGCTGTGGTAAACGGAACAGCGTTGGGCCGTAAGCGGCTGGCGCTCTCTGGCTTTCCGAGAGTGGGCGGCTCAGAGGGCGTCGGGAAAGTTGTTGCTCGGGGTATCTCAAAAACAATCAAGGAGGGGGATACAGTGTGGGTGGCGCCGGTACACGGGACGTGGGCGACGCGGGTTGCGGTGGATCATAACATGGTCCACAAGATCGACCCAAAGCATATCCCTATTGCGGTGAATGCGTCTAATTACATAGTTGCGCAACACCTCCTCAATGGCTACACAGCTTTGCGGAAGGGACAGATTGTCGTTCAGAATGGCGGCAGCAGTGTGACCTCACTTGCCGTTGCTGCATTGGCGAAATCGCACGGTGTGAAAGTTTTGACGGCTTGTACTCCCGGTCAGCGCTTTAATGCTGCCAAGGAGCGCCACGCGAAGTATGGCAGCGAGGNACGGTGTGAAAGTTTTGACGGCTTGTACTCCCGGTCAGCGCTTTAATGCTGCCAAGGAGCGCCACGCGAAGTATGGCAGCGAGGTCTTCGAGTATAATGGAAAGGGTTTTCGTGCAATGCGACAGGCGATGGGGAACGTTGGAGCGGCGCTTTACTTAAACGGTGTTGGCGGTCGCCAGTTTGACACGTTCCTCGGATTACTTGGGAGTGGGGGGCATGTGGTGTCATACGGTGCACAAAATGGTGTGGGCATGATGATATCGGGATCAAATCTTATCTATAACGAGGTGACGATGCAAGGATTTTTTCTGCCCTCATTCCTTGCGGGTCTTTCATACAGCGAGCGACAGACAAAATTAGACTTCGTGCTTCAGCAGCTTTTATCTGCCGGGTTCAGCTACCCTACATCATCGGCCGCGTCTCTTGATGAACTGCCAAGAGTGTGGGACGACGCCTTTGTGCATGGTGGAAAGAAGGGTGTGGTTATTATAGGCAAGTAAGATGCGCACAGTAAGCAAAGAGATTGGGAAAGGTTTCCGTTTTTCTTTGTTTAGCAAGTGATGCTTCTTTTCATTTGGGTGGGAACGGGTTTGAGACGAAGAGAGGGGAGGGGAGGGGAGAGGGCTGTAGTGTAAAGGGACGCGGGTAGTGTTTTAGGGAGTGTGCTCATAGTGGCCAGTGGAGCTCCACTGGTGCCGCCGTTGCATCGTGTCTTGGCACTAGCGGTTCTGCGGTGGCGCTGCTGAACCCTTTTTGGCTGCTGGGCGATTGATGTGTAGCAGAAAACTGTGACACCAAAGGAGTATTGAGCATAGTGTGTATGTTTGTGTCTGTCTGTGCGATGACCCATAGAATGCAACAAGGGAAATACAGCCCGTGCACTGTGCTCGTCTCTTGACAGCAGTGAATTCGTTTCTGCAAAAATTAATCATTCTATATAGACTGTTTTGGTCTTGCGTTTGACATATATGTGTGTGTCTGTGCGCAGGAGCTCCATCGGTCTTTTTTCACCCTTTTATTTCAACTTCCTCATGGCGTTTGAACTGTTTTGCTGTTCGTCGTAGTGAGGGGTATTGCCACACACCATGCCGCCCCTGGACGGTAGCAAAGCTGCCATGCACGTCGATGCCCGTACCGTGCTTGATGATATACAACGCACAGGGCAGCTCATAGAGGAGCTCCGCCGGTTGAAGAAGTACGGTGGAAGTCGCATGGAGCTGCAACGACTCAAGGATGAGATCAGTAGGCTAAGGACCACCCAGTTAAGCCTCTTTGAAGCCAACAAAATCAATGCCGCTCCCTGTGTGCGGTCTGAACCTCCCCCAGCATCAACTCGTAGTGATGGTCTGATGGTGACTCCACGATCGCACACTGGCCAACGCCTCGAAGAGTCAAGAAGACCTTCATTGAAGGTTTTAAAGTCACTTGCTACACATTGCTCAGGTCAAAGGGCAACGGAACAGCGAATCAGCCAAGCCACCCCGAGACACAGCACGCAATATAGATCCTCCGCGCCTTCAACGGACAAGCAAGAACGATCGTCCGGCACCGATAGAGAGGAGTACAGAAAATACTGCTCTGTCGCCTTTGCTGTTGTTTTGGCCGAGGCTCACACGCGACGCGAGATTATTCATAAATGCGAGAAACGGCGGATGAAGCTCATGGGACTTTTTAGAGAGGGACGAATTCTAATCTCATCTTCACAGCCCAGTGCAATCCAGACCCACGAAGATAACGATATACCCCGCTTCGCCTCAAAAAGTGAAGCAAAGGAAACAACCATTTCTCCCCCATACGGCACACTAAACCACCACTCATATTCCATACCAGATAATGTCATTGCGTCCCGCCACCAACTGCGTTACACTTGCAGCGAAGAAAGGAGAGGTAGGGGAGATAACTTTGATCACGGAAACGGGGGTGAACCCTCGCGCCAAGCAGAAGAGGCTGATATTGAGGCTAAGACGGAGACTAAACGTAAGGCTCAGGAGGAGGCTGAAGCCAAACGTAAGGCTCAGGAGGAGGCCGAGGCTAGGCGTGAGGCTGAGGAGGAGGCCGAGGCTAAACGTAAGGCTCAGGAGGAGGCCGAGGCTAGGCGTGAGGCTGAGGCGGAGGCCGAGGCTAAACGTAAGGCTCAGGAGGAGGCCGAGGCTAAGCGTAAGGCTGCGGAGGAGGCCGAGGCTAAACGTAGGGCTGAGGAGGAGGCCGAGGCTAAACGTA